>NC_057753.1:2017744-2090744 GCF_004010195.1 Chiloscyllium plagiosum
GGTCCAATCTCCTAATCGTCTCTGTATAACTCAAAGTCTACAACTCTGGCAATATCATTGTAAATCTTTTCGGCAATCTTTCGAATTTTCCATCATGTTTCTCAAAGTAGGGAGATTTAAATGCTGTATTCCAAAAGGGGCCTAACCAATCTTGTTGAATGGCTGAGCAGACTGAAAGATCTGAAATGCATTTCCCTTAGCATTTTGATGCGTTCATAGGCATAGTCATATTGAACCTCTCCACTTGGGACATTTTTTAGATATTTAATAAAACATTAAGTATAGGCTTTGACTTTGCATTGAATGCCTATGACCTCTGCTCGGAAAAAAATGTTACTAAAACTTTGTTTGCATGGATATCAGCGCCAGCAAGACAATCAGAGGATAAGTGAGAAGAGCGATTGCAATCAACTTAGTTCAGCGAGGGAGAGAAACGATCAACAAAGTTCTGGGAGATCGGGCAAAACTCGAAAGGAGTGGGGAGGATCTGGTAACACTGGTTTAGACTGCAAACATCAAATAAATACTCCCTGCTCCTATATTTGCAGCTCCAGTACTTTTACTTCATTGGGATCATTCCAAGTTCTCGGCCGTCATTTTTGCTCCATAGGGATGTCTCTGCATTCCAAACTGCCTTGGTTATGGATCTGTGCCTTGTTTCTCTCATCATAACCACATGAAAAAGTTTCAAGGTTTTGGAAATGTTGAACTTATTAATCAAAGTTTCACATGTTAATGTATATCATGGAAAACCTAACAACCCCTGCGAAACACTGTGGAAATCCTGACATAACCCTCCTCCAATGCAAACTATAATCGTTATTGATGACTTTTTCATTTCAGTTTTGTTACTGTAACTTTTATTTCATTAAGTCCATTAATTTTCTCACCAGACCCTTATGAAGCAATTTATTAAATCACCTTTTCCATGTTTGCACAATAATTTGTGTTACCATACTCGACATACTGTTACCTCAACTAAACAAGGCATGGAAAATGTTCATACACAATGTCAGAGAGAAGCAACAAAATAAAATGGGACATAAACCAATTCACACAATTCTTGAACTTCGACACATCAATGCTGAAAGTTGCCTCAGATTACTACCCGTTCAGAGGAATTTTTACAGGCCTGCTATCTTTATTCATTCTCTCTGCAGTAGTAGAGCTCAGCTGATGAGTTTACTTCCCACCACATATCTCCCTGGCTGCACACAGACTGACATGGGACTGTCCTTTATCTGGGCCACTCTGGGTAAAGGGCCAGTAAGCTGCTCGTTGGTAAGTTGTAAGCTTCGACTAACTCTTTGTTACAAAACAGACAAATCAGGCAGTCATGAAATTTGATGTTTGGGATTCACTTGTACCTGGATTGCTTGTCGTTCTACATGGTGGTAGGTACCGAACTCTGATCCAGTTATTGACATATCAAAGTTTTTATCTCTGCCTCTCTTACGTCTTCTTCTGTTCTTTAAAAGTAGTGACATGTTTCTTTCCCTGAAGGACATCAGTGAACCAATTTAGTTTTAATGACAATCCAGCAGTTTTCAAGGTAAAATTGTTCCCCTAAGCGTCAGCTTCACAGAATGCTAGATTCATTACTTCGATTTCAAAACTTGTCTGTGTTTTAATGGATTCTCTGTCACTATTTTTTCTGAGTTAATCAGGTTCACGGGAAATTGTAGAGTTTGATTTTCAGTCAGGAAACTCGATGTAAATATTATGACAGCAGAATCACTGGCATACTCTCTCCTTAATGCGGCAAAATGTTGGAATAAAGGAAGCAGCGTAGAGCCAGAATAGTCTGCAAACTGGCGTTATATTGTAGGAGAGTAGAACTTGTTTTCATGACATTGAGTGTCATTGATAGCTTCAGGAAGTTTCGCAATGTCCTGGTTTATGCAGTTCTCATATCCCAGATCATCATACTATTTTGAAGTGAGATTAATTAGAAGATCGAAGTGACAAAACCAGACAGTATCTTCCTTTTTTCCACGTTTTCCTACTTGAATTACTTCTTTCCCCGTTAATTACTTCTGTTCATACGCACAAGCCTAGCGTATCTCCAAGGACTGCTGATCACATTGCAGGAGATAAAGCATGAGAATTCACGAGCACAGCCTATTCAAGGTGATATGTGTAAATGAACATATAAAGCAGTAAATAGTCTATTATGTTTAACTCAAATTGCATTTTTTCATGATTTTAATTTGATCATTTTGAGAACATTTAAATAATTTTGTTATGGGAAATTTCAAAAGTTTCTTTAACTCCATCCTGAATTCACTTTGGGTGCCTGCATAGATAAATGGGTTAATGCAGGAACTCAAAAGCTGAAGCATAAAACCCCCTTCTAACAGAATGAAATTTGATTCATTGTAATTTGAACCTATGAAATAGCTGAAGTTCGGAAATTGAACATGGAAGAATGTCAGGAAAACCAATAAATATGACAGGAGGAAATTGCCTGAGATGGCAAAGAGTAAAACCATGGACTTCTTCCGTTTTTCCATCTCTGGGTCGCTGTCATTCTCTCTATTGTTTCGTGTCTGAAGTCTCCAGCGGGTTCTACTGACCAAAAGAATGTGCCTGACAGTGAAGACATTGAGCAGTAAAATCAGAATGAATGGAAGGCAGGGGTTTAAAATTGTTATTATCCAGTCAAATGCAATCCAACTGGGTGACGTATAATATATTGGTTTGGTGCGGCAATACCAAGGTACACTGTTAGTTATAAATGAAGGCTCATACGCAAAATAAAATGGGATGTTTCTGATACAGTTCAGAATGCAGGTAGTTGCTATAACCACAGTTGCTACTCTCTCAGTACAATATTTCATTTTGAACTTCTGGCAACAAATGGAAATGAAGCGATCAAAGGTGAAAGTGACAGTTACCCAGACAGAGGAATCTCTGACTCCATAAAGTAACACAAGACTGGCACTGCAGACTGGGGTGATGGACATGAATATCATTTTGAAATAAATACCCACAATCCGGTTAAATATCACAGCTGTGATAATGACTAGGATATCCGTCACCACCATGGAAACCAGGTAACATGCAATGCATTTGGAAATACGGCATCTATTTCGTGACAGGATAAAAAATATTGAAAGGTTTGCTATGAAAAACAAATAGAACAAGTGAATTGATGAAAATGACAAATGTAGATCTATCCACAGCAAGAAACAAACAGGCATTTGGGAATTCTCAAATTTCTGGAAGCAATTTCAAAGACAGAGAAGATTCCATATTTTGCACTGGAAATATTTACGTCCAACCACAGAAAAAAATCTTTAATTAGCAGCGAACTCTCAGCAGTATGTAACAGTGGCAAAAGGGATATAATCCAGATTTTGACGTTCTTTCTTTACCATGAAGTTGCAGGAAATTCATTCTACTGCGCCCTTGGGAAATTTCTAAAGCAGAACAAAAGGAAACATTGTATGAAAAATTAGTAATTGGAAGTGATAATATCATATTGAAGAAGGAAATGACCTTAAGGGAGCAGACAAAACTGACTGTAATGAAACGAGTTGAAAGTGAAGACTTGAGATGCTGGAGAGTCATAGTCGAATAGTTTTTAAAGTGACAAAGAGGAATGTTGAGGGAAAAGTGGAGGACTTGAGCTATGTGGAGTCTAATATTGTGGCGCTGGAAATACACAACACATCAGGCAGCATCCGAGAGGCAGGAGAGTCACCTCTTAAGGCATTATCCCTTCATCAGGAATGTTGGGGGCGGGCGGGGTTGCTGAACAGGGTGAGAGTTAAATCGGAGGGTGGGAGTGGGGCTGAATGCATGTAGCTGAGATGGCGATATGTCAACGCAGATGGGGGTGTTATTGTGAAAGGTCAGTGGGATCAGTGAATTGTAAAGAAATCCTCAGAATTTCACACTGAAGCAGATATTCAGGAAGGGATCACTTCATGAGAAAAGAAATTAAATAGTCACTTCAATAAGTTACTTCATGTACAGTAATGCCGTTAGGAACACAACAATGCAACATTTCTGACTTAAACCATAAAACGGGGCAAAATCATATTGTTATACTTTACAACATAAAGAAGTGATGCAACTGGAAAGGAGAAATGACATTGTTAAGATGAAGAATATAAGATAAAAAGTCGTTGAAAATACCTTGTTTGGAAATGGGATATTAATGTCCTTGAAATGAAGGTGAGACAATAAAGGTCAAGTTGCCAACCACTTGCTGGACCATTGGGCTGCTCTTTCATTAGACACAGACTACTTGTTCACGTCTAAACTTAAGACACTTTGCTACAGGTGACGTGAGAGTGTGAAATGGAAACTCCTGCATGGTAACATCAGCCAATGCAACAATTGAATCAAAAGCCTATCACCCAGACAACTGAGCTAACTGACCCCTTGAAAATTGCGTACCCCACTCGAAACTCTCGTTGAATTTGACCAAGTTGCCGGACTGAATACCAAAACGACTACGAGTTTCCTGGACACAGTATTGATAACTCGCAGAACGGGCAAACCGAGATGTTAAAATTATAGAAGACATTAAAAATCATTTCTATATAATAATTACCGAATATCCTTTACCTGGAAACCCAATCGTTGCTAGGATTGGATAGTAAATCGCAAACAAGAGCCCTTTTGTTAATTCATGCATTTCTGTCTTAAGCTGAGTTTGTGTTTGGCATGACAATGGATGTTAGCCACATTTGTACCTGACGCCAGGCTCCAGGGACGTAATTAAATGCGTTGTGCCTTAACAGCAACTACTCTAGTTGAAACCAGCAGATTAGGAATTCTTCCTGCCTGCTCGTCTTCAATGTTGATGGAATAGAATTTTATTCCTGGAAATTGGCACTGTTCCAAAGTGAAGTATTGCAGGGTACAGTCTCCCTGATTAAAAACAAAAGAAATATGAAACAGACCAGTGCAAATAACCGCAATACTTTTTGCATGATATACACTTGTCTGTGATAAAGGTATTTTAGATCTAACGTATTCTATTCTGTGGGGCAAGCGACCATATTTCCTCTCCTGAGAAATATTCAGTCTATGTGATCCAAGGTGGGTTCCATTTTATTGGAAACCGCATATCTACTTTAAAACTACAGCCTGTGCACGGATTGTGGGGATGTTTCATTCAGTATGGCCAAGATGTGTAAGTGCCGGTGTTGTACATTGTTCAACAAATTTAGAAGTCTCACCAGGTTGTATTCCAAAATTATTATTTGAAATCATAACCTTTCAGAGGGCTGCTCCTTCGTCAGATTATAACCTGTCGACGTGTGACTTCTAATATTCAGTGTACACAGGGTCAACTGAGGATACTTACCTCCGTTGTGCCGTGTCCAAGTCGCCAGCGTGACCTTCGGCGTTTGACCAAAACTATAACACTTTGAGGAGCAGATTTCGATAAATGAAGCGGAATCTGATAAAATGGCAAGGATTGCATTTCCTGCATTTGTAAGAGATTGTCGTAAAGGAAGCTTTTTTCATGTGAGTGCTTGAAGTGCACATGGAAAAGTCTGAGGAGAGACTCTTGGAAGAACTGAAGAAAAATGATATTCTATACTAATACCATGTGAGTGTTCCATTATTTAATGAAATTGTAGCTGATGTGACAATCCTCAACTCAATTTTCCTGATTTTCGCCTTGAAACCTTGATTCTCTTATTGATTCAAAATCTATTTATTTCACCGTTGAATATATTTTGTGACATAGCCTCTGCAGCTCTCGGTAGGAATGAACTCCACAAAGTTACGATCAGAAGAAATTCTTATTTGTTTCTGTATTAAATGTGAAAACTTGTATTCTGAAGTTTTATCCTCTCATCCTAGACATTTGCACAAATCGAAACAACGTCTCAGAATCTGACCCATCAAACCCTCTACGAAGTATATATGTTTCAGTAAGTTCGTTTCTCTTTCCCCTAAACTCTGACATGCACAACTCAACCTACTTGACCTTTACTCATGAGAAAATTCCTCCATGTCTGGATTCAGTGATTCTTCTCTAGTTTGCATCGAATACCATTAGTTCTTACATGAGCCTCAAGGACTAAAACTGTTCACATTAGGCTCAGTGTGGTCTAAGTGGTGTTTTGTGTAGCTTCCACAAGACTTCATTATATATGTATTCCATTCCATTGGACAAATACTAATATTCCTGTTACCATTCATATTTTATGTTGTGTGCACATTCATTTTGTGAGATATGCACGATGAACCTCAAATGTGGTTGTGCTGTAGTTTTTGTAGATATATCGCCTCTATTCTTTGCAAAACCCTTTTTTCCACTTCAAATTCCATCTGTCAAATAATTGACAATCATACAGTCAAACAGTGCTACAGCAGGGATATAGGCCATTTGGCCCCAAGTGGTCCTTGCCAACCAACATAGCAGTCCATACTAACACCATTTCCTTACACTTGGCCAACACACTTCTAATAATTTCCTATCCATATACTTGTCCAAATTACTTTTAAAAGTTGTTTGTGCATCTGCCTCAACTATTTTGGCTGGCAGCTTATTCCATATACGTTTTGCCATCTGTGTAAAAAAGTTGCCCCATAATTTCCCATTTATTCTTTCTCCGTGAACCTTAAACTGATGCCCTTTAGCCCTCGATTCCCCAACCTTGGGAAAAAGACTGAATACATTCACCCTCTCCATGCCGCTCATGATCAGAAACACCTCTATAAGTCTTGCCAACCCCCAGTCTCCTACGCACTAAAGAAAAAAGTCTTAGCTTGTCAAGCCTCTCCCAGTATAACTGACAACTGAGATCAGGCAACATCCGTATAAACGTCTGCTCATTTCCAGTTTAATAACATCCATCCTATAACAAGGTGACCAAAACTGAACGCAATACTCCAAATACAGCTTCAACAGCAACATCGAGTCTCAACTTCTATAGTCAATGCCCCGAATAATGAAGAAGGGCCTGTTTCCACACGGTAAGTAATCTAGGTAATCTAATTCTAAAACTGAACGCAATACTCCAAATACAGCTTCAACAGCAACATCGAGTCTCAACTTCTATAGTCAATGCCCCGAATAATGAAGGCCAGTGTGCCCAAATCGTACTTCACTGCGCTGTATACCAGTGACTCCACTTTCAGAAAACTGTGAACCTGAACTCCAAGATCCTTCTGTTCACTTAAGGCCCTGACTTTCACCATGCAACTACCAGCTTGATTTGATTTTCCAAAATGCAAGATCTGACTGCTATATATATTAATCTCCATTTGCCATTTCTCGACCGACATCCCCAGCTGATCAAGGTCCTGCTGTAATTTCCAATAACCTTGCCCACTGGATAGGATAACACATACTTTATGTTATTCAGTGAAGTTAGTAATTATGCATTGTATATTCTCATCTCATTCATTTATATAGACAATAAGAGTAATTGAGCCCAGCATCGACACCAGAGACACCCCACTGACCAGAGACCTCAAGTCCATCAAGCATCCACAGAATATCATCCTCTGCTTCCGACAATCAAGCCAATTTTGCATCCAATTTGCCAGCTCACCGTGGAGTCCATGCGATCTCACTTTCCAGAGCAGCCTAACATGTGGATCCTTATCAAATGCCTTACTGAAATCCATATAGATTACATCTACCTTTCTGTTCTTGTCAACCTTTCAGGTCACTTCATCAAAGAACTCTGACAAAAAAAAAATTCTAAAGCATGATCTCTCAAACTCAGGTCCATGCTGAGTACTCCGAATCAAATCCTGTCTTCAAAGTTTGTGAGAAGATTTGTAGCTCGGGTGCTCGTTGTTGTGGTTCTGTTCACGGAGCTGGGAATTTGTGTTGCAGACGTTTCGTCCCCTGTCTAGGCGACATCCACAGTGCTTGGGAGCCTCCTGTGAAGCGCTTCTGTGAGGGATGCTTCACTCACCAAAGTAATTTTGCTTCATAAAAATTTCCTGTTCTTTACGACTGCTGTCGGAGCAACAATGGAAATACATTCCCCAGCTGGAAATTGCACTGGCGCATCGTGGTGAAAGGGTGTAATTCTAAACACGAGAACTTCAAATAAATTGGCTCTGCACAAATATACTTTGCTTATCAAAGCTACGTGTGAATTGTGGGCGTATCTCGCCTGCGTTGGAGGCTACATTGCACCATTTCCTTTTGTTCCTTTTGCAGTGTGAATGCTGACTTTAAAAATTCAGAAGAGATGGGGAATACTCAGCAAAAAGGTGTGGACAGATAAATAGACTCGATGATTTATCTCGATGACATGTGTTACCCACCCAAGATATACCAAACAATTAAAGAATTTGATGGGTGGGCAGTGAGAATATGTACTGGTATAATTTATTTTTGACCCAGGTAGATAGAGTACCTTGGGGAGAATGTTGGAGATAGTGCTCCTGACGAAATGACAATGGAAGCTAAATTATACCATGCAGAGCTTTTTTTTGTTCAAACTGTGAAAGAAAATCATAAAACTCATTAAAAAACTGACAGATTTTCTTTTGAGATGAGGGTTTAAAGATTTGCAGAATCAGTCTAAATCAATGAAGTGTGGATGCAGAGTTAATTTTGTTTCATAAAACCTAAAAAAAAGTTTGTGGAGAGTATTTCAGGGTCATGAGATTATGTTTGAGATCTCCCTGTCGATACCTTGCTATCATTCCGTTTCAGAATCTCCTTCAAATCGAAAATTCTGTTGCCGTAACTGTAAGAGGGTTAGGCAATCAGTGGTGGTAATAGAAGGCCAACAAATTAGAAAGAAGGAAATTCCAAGGAGGAAGAATGGAAAACGTCACACAAGAAGTGAAAGATTTGAGAGAAGAAGAGTGATTTACTGTGATCGACTATGTTGAAAGGTTATTATTTAGAAATAATTTGATGGCTATTTTGCAGATAATGTTTATATCCTTATTAACTATGATATCCAAACTTCATATTGGTGCCTTTGTCTCCCGACATTCTACCAACTTGAATAGTTTCTTTCCAGCAATTCTAACTCAACTACTACTGACGTTAGATTAGATTAGATTATTTACAGTGTGGAAACAGGCCCTTCGGCCCACAACGCCAACCTGACTCTCCGAAGAGGAACCGACCCAGACCCATTTCCCTCTGACTAATGCACGTAACACAATGGGCAATTTAGCATGACCAATTCACTTGCACTGCGCATTTTGGACTGTGGGAGGAAACCAGAGCACCCAGAGGAAACCCATTCAGACACGGGAGAATGTACAAACGCCCCACAGACAGTCACCCGAGGCTGGAATAGAACCTGGGATCCTGGTGCTGTGAGGCAGCAGTGCTCGCCACTGAGCCATGTTGAACACTTCTATCTAATCCCTCCAACACTTCTTCCCTCAGTAAAACAGCCTCATATTCTCCAAGATCTCTTCTTAATCTAAGTCAGTCATCAACGGAATAATTTTTGCAAACGATTTGTGCATATTGTCTAACGTTTTCACATCCATAAAAAATCATGTTACCGGGTGTTTAAGAGTCCAGGAAATCTTACATTGTGTTTATCGTTCAAACAAGCACCTATGGATAAGGTTCTGGATCTAGCAAATCTGTCCTATCGCATTTATGTATTTCGTACATATTCTCCGTGGTGGCATATTCCCCTTAGCGTAATAGAGCCTTTCGCTCCCCGCCATGCCACTTTGTTGCAGGCAAAGTGTTCCTTTCTGCATGTCAGTGTTTCGTATTCTAGCTACACAAATGTGCTACTCAAGACAAGCAAGGATTGAACAGACAGAGACACGTAAATAAACACACTGCAAGATATCACCAGGATAGATAACAAAAGATGCTCAGCAATCCAGATGCTGAGATGACGAGGTTGATCAGTTATGGGTTAGTTGGTTAAACACTTTCTGAATGACCATGTGACACTCACATGTCAGCCCAGCTTGAAGTTCCATGAGTTGTTTGATTTAATCCAGCAACATAAAACGGGCATCTGCAGTTTTTTTTGTCTCTAATCAAGGATACAAGACTGGCTGTTTAAAAATTTTCTATTTCTATCTCAGGCGACCGAATCAACACGGACATCTACTACAAACCGACCGACTCCCACAGCTACCTGGACTACACCTCCTCCCATCCTGCCCCCTGTAAAAACGCCATCCCATTCTCCCAATTCCTTCGACTCCGCCGCATCTGCTCCCAGGAGGACCAGTTCCAAAAATGCACATCCCAGATGGCCTCCTTCTTCAAGGACCGCAATTTCCCCCCCAACGTGGTCGACAATGCCCTCCACAGCATCTCCTCCACTTCCCGCTCCTCCGCCCTTGAGCCCCGCCCCTCCAACCGCCACCAGGACAGAACCCCACTGGTCCTCACCTACCACCCCACCAATCTCCATGTACAGCGCATCATCCGCCGTCACTTCCGCCACCTCCAAACAGACCCAGCACCAAGGATATATTTCCCTCCCCACCCCTATCAGCTTTCCGTAGAGACCACTCCCTCCGCCACTCCCTTGTCAGATCCACACCCCCCACCGACCCAACCACCACTCCCGGCACCTTCCCTTGCAACCGCAGGAGGTGCAACACTTGCGCCCACACCTCCCCCCTCACCTCCCTCCAAGGCCCCAAAGGAAACTTCCATATCCGCCACAGATTCACCTGCACCTCCACCCACATCATCTACTGCATCCGCTGCAGCCGGTGTGGCCTCCTCTATATTGGGGAGACAGGCCGCCTACTAGCGGAGCGATTCAGAGAGCACCTCTGGGCCACCCGGACGAACCAACCCAACCAACCTGTGGCACAGCATTTCAACTCCCCCTCCCACTCCACCGAGGATATGCAGGTCATTGGACTCATCCACCGCCAAACCACAACAACCCGACGGTCGGAGGAGGAGCGTCTTACCTTCCGACTGGGAACCCCCCAACCTTATCTTAGCCTGCTGGACCAACTTTCCTCATTCCTGAAGAAGGGCTAATGCCCGAAACGTCGATTCTCCTGTTCCCTAGATGCTGCCTGACCTGCTGCGCTTTTCCAGCAACACATTTCCATGTTTAAAAATTTTACCTTAGTTGACCAGGTTTATTGCAAGCCTTGAGGTGATTAAAGTAGCGCAGTCAATAAGACATTCATATACGACTGGATATGTGTGGTATATGGAGGTTATGAATTCAATTTCTACCGTGAAACGCTTTTATTATTGTGGATCAGCGAGGATAAGAACATCGATTGTACTATAAGATAATAAGCAATCTTGACAAATAACTGTCTTAATTTGAAAGGACCAATTTATGTCGAAAGATCAGTAATTTGTTTCGAGAGAATGTCACAAGAATCCTGCACTCGTTAAGTTCTGGAAAAGACGTTTAAGCTTGTTTCACATTCTTAATTTTCTGCGGAATCGCAAATGAAATGAAAACATCTAAACATACGAAATTTAACCGATATTAAAATTTTATAAACAGAAATTGCAAGAAGGATAGAAATCTTGCAAGAAGAGCCTGGGACTATTACAATATTTTTAATACGTATTGGTGTGAACTGATATATTTTCTGGTGAAAATGATAGGAGATTGCATGTCCCTTAATTTGTAGGACTGGATCGACGTCAAAGGTAACTCACAGTGTCGGTACGCAGAAAATAGAAACACAGCTATCATAAGAAAGAGAATGAAGCATTGGTGTTAATTCTAATTGGATTGAACGGAAAAGCCGGAGGAAACATCAAAGAAGCGCTTCGCAGGAGGCTCCCAAGCACTGATGATGTCACCGAGCCAGGGGATGAAACGTTTGCAACAAAAACTTCCAGCTCGGCGAACAGAACCACAGCAACGAGCACCCGAGCTACAAATCTTCGCACAAACTTTGAACGGAAAAGCTGTGTTTTACATTATTCTTTTCCTGGACAGTATTAGAATATATTGCTGCTTTGTAGCTTGTTTGAGTTAGCATTTTACAGCTGAAAATGTGTTGCTGGAAAAGCGCAGCAGGTCAGGCAGCATCCAAGGAACAGGAGAATCGACGTTACGGGCATAAGCCCTTCTTCAGGAAATTCAATTTCGGGCTTATGCCCGAAACGTCGATTCTCCTGTTCCTTGGATGCTGCCTGACCTGCTGCGCTTTTCCAGCAACACATTTTCAGCTCTGATCTCCAGCATCTGCAGCCCTCACTTTCTCCCCTTAGCATTTTACACCCATGTTTTGCTTGTATTACCAGAGCTGTAAGTTTATACCCTTCAGAAATAATAAGTCAGAGCTGTCTTTCCACATTTATGCATTGTTTTACATATTCTCCATGGTGTCACGTCCACCTCAGCGTGATAGAGCCTTCAGCTCCCTGCTGTGCCACTCTGTTGCAGGTAAACTGTTCCTTTCTGCATGTTAATGTTCTTATTCCAGTTACACAACTGTGCTACTCAAGACAAGGAATAGACGGAGACATGCAAACAAACAAGCCACGGAATATCGCCAGGATAGATAACAAAAGGTGCTCAGCAATCCTGACGCTGGGATGACATGGTTGATCAGTTATTGGTTAGTTGGTTAAAGCACCTTCAAAAAGAACATATGATGCTTACATGTCAGCACAGCGCTACGTTCCAAGAGTATTTTGATTTAGACCAGCAACATTGAATGGGCATCTGCAGTTTTTTTGTCACCAATCAAGGTTACAAGAATGGCTGCTTAAAATATTTCCCTTACTTAACGAAGTCTATTGCAAGCCTTGAGGTGCTCAGAGTAGCGCAGTCAATAAGACATCCTTCTTTGACTGGATGTATCTGGTATATGGAGGGTATGAATTCAATTTTTACCGTGAAAAACTTCTTTAATGTGGATCAGCGAGGATCGGAACATCTGTTGCATTACAGGATAATAAACAATCTTGAAAAATAACTGTCTTAATTTGAAGAGACCAGTTCATGTCAGAAAATGAATGATTTGTTCCGAGAGAATGTCACAAGGATCCTGCATTCGTTAAGTTCTGGAAAAGACTTTTAAGCTTGTTTCACATTTTCAAATTCCTTCAGGATCACAATGGAAATGAAAACGTCTAAACGTATAACATTTAACCGACATTATCATGTTATGGACACAAATTGCAAGAAGGAAAGAAATCTTGCAGGAAGAGCGAGGACCTTTACAATATTTTCAAAATATATTTATGTGAACTGACCTATTTTCTGGTGAAAATGTTAGTTGATTGCATATCCCTTGATTTGTAGGACTGGAACGACGACAAAGATAACTCACAGCGTGGGTACACAGAAAGTAGAAATACTGCTATCATAAGAAAGAGAATGAAGCATTGGTATTAATTCTAATTGGAATAAATGGAAAAGCTGTGTTTTAATATATTATTTTCCTGGACAGTATTAGAATATATTGCTGCTTTGTAATTGTTTGGGTTGGCATTTGACACCCATGTTTTGCTTGTATTACCAGAGTTTCAAGTTTATACCCTTCAGAAGTAATGAGTCAGAACCGAACCCTTCACTTGAGAAGAGAAGAGCATTTGCCTGATGATATCCTTTCGAGTCTGACACAAATTTCCAAAAGCGATACTTGAGAGGATAAAATCTAAAAGAACTGCGGATGTTGTAAATCAGGAAACAAAATAAAGGTAGAGTCACTCGACCCAAAATGTTAAATCTGATTTCTCTGCACAAATGCTACCAGACCTGCTGACTTCCACAACAATTTCTGTTTTTGTTTCACTATTTGGGAAACATGTCGAAGTGATAGGATAAATATCAGGATAGCTGACGGGGTATGACAGCTGATCCCCATTATCACAAACTAACCTTTTTGAGCTAAGTAGCCTGATTCAGCCTTTGCATGTGTTAGTATTCTAGAAAATGCAGCATTTGACCCCAAATCCAAAGCATTTTAGGCGGGAGAATGCTGTCAATTGCAAGTTTGGTTTTCTAAATTTCCATCCAAAACAGCTCTGCTCCTCAGGATATTGTTTCGTCGACATTATTACTTCAGTGATTTGGCTGTCAGCACTCCGAAACAAAGAAGGTCTTTGGTGCACATTACATTGGGTTCAATCAAGCGCTGCAGATAGTGCCGTGATGGAATTTTATGTACCTGCATTTTGACTTACACCACTTGACATCTCTGAATTTGGACTCTGGAATTGCTCGTTTATTGCTGGTTAGAGATTCAAGGTGAATACCTGCATATTTTCTGAGAGTTCCACTAAATGTGCCTCATTTTTAGTCCATTAAATTGAGCTACAAGTTTTTTTTTTCTGCTATGCTTACTGTCTCTCCTCTTACTTCTGCTTACGCTAATGCAATCAAAAGCGTAGAATTGGATATATGTTTCTCCGTTCCTTACTGCAAGTTATTCATAGATTTTGGAACAAGATATGTTTACTCATTGAGGACAGCACAATATAAGGGAAAGTTAATGTGTTTGTGGCTGTCCGTTCATAAATTTTAAACAGTTACATAGTCATAGTCATAGAGCCACCGAGTCAAAACAACATTTTGGTGCAATCAGTCCATGCAGACCATAATGCCAAACTGAAATAGTTCCACCTGCCCATGCGTGGCCCATGTCCTTCCAAACATTTCTGATTTATGCACTTCGCTGAATATCTTTTAAACGTTGTCACTATCCACCATTTCCTCTGTATGATCATTCCACACAGAAACCACTCTCTGTGTAAACAAAATTGTCCCCATGACCCTTTTAAGATACGTCCCCGAGTCCAGGGAAAAGACAGCTGCCATTTATTTAATAAACCCTTCTGCGTGCTACATTCCAGTGCAAAAATGATCCCAAACTATCCAGCCTCTTCTTATAACTGAAACCCTCCATTCCTGGCAAATCTCTTCTGAACCCCATACAACTACGTAATATAAATCGTAAAGTCAGCACAACGTCCCAACTCCTGTCCTCAACGGTCTAAGCATAGAAAACAAGCGTGCAAACGGCTTCTTAACCCCTCCTATCTAAATGTGATGCCAAATTCGAAATACTATGCATCTGAAACTTGAGGTCCATCTTTTCTACAACACTACCCAAAGCTCTACATTAAATTGCAAATGTCTTGCCTTTATTTGTTTTATTAAAATGCAATACTTCTCATTTATCCAAATTAAACTCTACCTGCAGTCTTCAGCCCCTCTCATAAAGTTGACAGGAATGGGTTAAAAAAACTTAATATCCATCGGAAATATAATTATGCCTTGTCAGTTACCGCCATTTTCAAAGCAGATTGAAGTATTATAGTAGGCTGACTGAATTCGATATCTGTGAAATTGACACAGCAGAGAAATGCTTCCTGATTCACCAATGTAAACAAAATCTACAACACAGTTCTGCTTAGTTATAATAATATTGCTATCACTTGCGTCAGTTTCATCACTTAAGAAAAGGGGCAAAGCTTTCAACGTTGATGAAATAATAAGAAGCTCACAGGTTACTGACAGCAGTGCAACAGTCAAAGCTTACAATGTTTTCAGAATAAGCAATACTTTGAAACTAATAATTGTCGAATATCTGTTAAAATCAACAATTGCTAGTAGCGAATTGGTTGTTTCGATGAAAATATTCCCACTGACCTGGAAATATTGCACAAGCAATAACACAGTATAATTTTCCTTTTTGAATATTTGGTTAAAGACGGTTTCGGGCTATTATGCAGAAAGGACTCATCTTGTCGACATAGGAGCAATAATTTTCTATGTATCTAAAACAATAAATGTATTGTTTTATATAACGACGATTCCACATATAACATATAGCGTTACTTCTCGTTAATACAATATTATGGACAATGTGGGATTGGATTCTGTCATTGTTAGTTACTCGTAACCCAATGTGTCATGAATGGTATTCCACACGTAAAGGAATGCCAGCATAGTCTTTTAACATAAGGGCACATTACTTATTCATGAAAACCAGGCACAATACATGCCTTATTTAAAGACATATATTATGTCCTTAATATTCTGTTTAAACTAATGAAAAAGGGACTTGCACACGATCAGCAGACAGATAATCTAGATCGGGAGCAATGTTAATTTTTTTTTTAAATACCTGCCATGTTAACAAATTGATTGACACATTAGCGAAGAGACACAGTGCCATTCATGATCTATCGATGCATTTTCAGGAAAATGATATTATTTTTCAATTATGTATAGCTGGAATCGCACAACAACAGGGATCCCGGTTCAATGCCCACTGTCTGAGCAGAGATTGCACGTGCTCACTGTGAGTGCATGGGTTTTGTTCGGTTGGTCCAGTTTTGTCCTAGCCTGGAAAGATGTGCAAGTCAGGTGTAACAGCCATGTTAAATGACCGGGGATGTGTGGTCTAGGTCGATTAGCCATGGAAAATGCGGGATTGAGAGTCTAAGTCAGGGAACAGTGTTGGGGGGATGTTCATGAGAGGTTCTTGATGGGCCGAAGGGCCTCTTTCCTTGCTGTAGAGTTTCTATGATTCTATATGGCTTTGTCATAGAAACGCTTGCTAATTAGTTGCCGGAAACCTTCTAATATTTAACATTTTATTAGATCAAATTCATTATTGCTGTAAATAAATCCCGAGATTAATCGACTAATTGTGGCATGTGAGAAAACGAACCATTGTGAATGCTATAATGCCTGTACAAGAATAACGTATTCCACCTTCTTTATGTCAGGCTTGAGGTTTATTAACTTGTAGAAAAAAAGTGGACTTTCTGCGGGACACATGAGACAGTGGGAATTTCTCGCTGTCCACATAGGACAAAACAGCAGTGGGGTTGCAGGCCATAATATGGAAGCATATCGAGATTCTAAAATGTGCTTAGGATTTAGACAATAATAGACAGTCGAACTTAATTGCCAAATGATGCTGATTTTGGTAGAAAAAATGGCTGGAAGCGTTTCTCTGGAAGTGTTTGAAAGTTACATTTTAGTACGCAGTATGAATAAATTGTGCACTTTGAAAGTGTGATAAGAGCAACTGCGTCAATATTTACATAAATATTTGAAGAAGGCATCGTATATTGAGAAGGCAGCTTAAAACCCCGTGGAATAATTGCGTTCGAGATAGAGGGCTAGTATACAGGATTGAAGGATATATGGTACACATTGTCAAATGATGTGTTTTGCATTTAATTGAGATTATTATGGAACGCAGACAGAATGGCTGATTGCCAATTTACAGCATAGATGATGAGAAATGTTTACAGTCTAAAGATTCATTAATAATTGGAATTATCTAGAGTAAAGTAAACGTGTGGTTCAATTAAAACTAAAAGAAAGAGATCATTAAGTTATCATGAAACCAAAAGGTGGAAACATTGTGAAGGAAAGCATTATTTCTGATTAATGTTGACCTTGATTTAATCGAATGACACAACGGTTTTCAGGGACAGAATCTCCTAGTTTGCTCATGTTTCACGTTTGTCTCGCCTTTATGGTCGGATGTAAAATAACTTTGTTTTCATCATTTACAGTAGAACATATTTGGCGATGTTCTGTATAAAGCATTTTGTGAAAAACGTCACTCATGAAATGTATCAATGCTAGTGGGTTTTTTTTTATCGCTAATCTTAAATTGCAAATTTAATGCAGCAAAATTAATATGGCACAAACATATTTATTCATACTCACAGATACTTGTAATAATTAGAAACCCAATGGTTATAATAATTGCAAACAAAACCTTTTTCAAATTCATAAATTTATTAGTTAGGTGTAATTTGTAATAGTCTCTGTTTCAGATACTGAGAAGATTTGACGTATTCTTGCACCATTGAGAACTGTTTCCTTTCAGTAACCACGCTTATCTATGGCACTATTCAAGTCATTCTCCTGCCAGAGATAAATGTAATTGTATAATCGCACCAAATGTAAACAAAGACGTGCAGAAAGATACTGAAGTTTAGTCAGGTGAAGAAAATATTTGTATGATACCTTAACTCTTTTTAAAAGAACGTGTTTTCAACTGAAAGTAACTGCGAGCTTACCATAATTAATACCACTGCTTTAAAATATACATTTTTAAGTTCAAAAAGTTCCCTATAATGTATTGGAGGGATGACCTACAAAGTAGAAATGGATAAATGAAGGGATCCATAGAGGAGTGACCAAACAAAGACTCAGTTGGAACACCTGCGGATGGCCGCTGCCCTGTGCTTTATATGTATGCTCAAACCATCAGGGGAAGCGTAAATTCCAGGTTCAACAGGGCACGACAAGGTAAGTAAAACATTACCATATCACAATAGAACACATCAATGCTCTCAAAACCAATCGCATCGTTGTTATCGAACCAGCAGATAAAGCAGGGGCCATCGTCATTCAGAATAGAACAGAATACTACAAGGAAGAGTACTGACAAATGAACAGCAAGTAAAAGGATAGGGAACTACCGGCTGATCCAACCAAAGAACACATCCGTGTAATAAACACATTGATCAAGACTTTTGATCCAGTCAGAGTTCCCTACGTGCTCTCATCCAGGGGACTTTTACTGACTGATGAAGATACAACAAGGCAACACACCGGAACATCCCATCGTATCCGGCAACGGGACCTTGAGTGAGAATCTCTCTAGTTGTGTCTAAGGCATCTTGAAACCCATTGTACAGGGGACCCCCAGCTACTGTCGCAAAACTACAAATTTCTTACGAAACTCAGCACCCACGGACCAGTCGAACTGGGAACATTCCTCGCCGCAATTGATGCTTCTGCATCCCCCACGATGACGGCATCGCTGCAACAGCCTAGTACTCAATACCAACAACTGTCAATCTCTGAGCACAATTCTACAACTCTTCCGCTTCACCCTCGACAACAACATTTTCACTTTTGACAGCCAGTTCTTCATCCAAACAAACTGAATTGCCATGGGGACCAAATTCTCACCCAATATTCCTACATTTTCATGCACAAGTTCGAACAAGACTGTTTTGCTACACTGGAAGTCCAACCATCACTACACAGCAGATACACTGATGACATTTTCTTCCTCTGGACCAATGGCGAGGAGTCACTGAAACAACTACACAGTGATACCAAGGAGTTTCATCCCAACATCAGACTATTCATTCGCCTCTGTCTCATTCTTGAAAACATGCATCTCCATAAGGGTAGACACCTCACTATACTGCAAACCCACGGATAATCTCAAAATGCTACACTTCTCCAGCTTCTACCCTAAACATATCAGGACAATCAACCCCTACAGACAAACTCTATGCATACACAGAATGTGTTAAGTTGTGGAGGAACATGACAGACACCTGATGGTTCTCAAGGATATCCTCATAAGAATAGGGTACGATGCTCAACTCATCAATCGTCAGTTCTGACGTGCCACAGAAACCGAAATAACCTCCTCAGGAGACAGACACGTGTTGTAACCTATAGGATACCCTTCATTGTCCAGTACTTCCCGGGAGCTGAAAACTACTTCAAACTCATCGTATTTTGTGACCGATTTATTATGATCGATTGGGATAAGCACATTGTCAAGATCTTCCCTACGGCTCCTCTTCTCACCTGTAATCAACCAGCAAATCATAAACAGATCGTTGTTCGTAGCAAACTGCGCACCCTTGAGGACAACATCAACCACAACACTTTACAATCTGTCATAACAACCACAGAAAAACTTGTCCGAGTATCGACATGGATATTACCATTACATGTGGGGACACCACCCATCATGTACGCAGCAGGTACTCATGTGACTCGGTCAACGTTGTCTATTTCATATGCTGCAGGCAAGGATGGCCCAAGGCGTAGGGCATCGGCCACACTAAGCAGGTGCTCCGAAAATGGATGAATGGACACTGCACAACAAGCACCAGAGGGGGTATTCCCTCTCAGTCCAGGAACACTTCATTGGTCAGGGACATTGAGTCTCGGATCTTGAGGTGACCATCCTCCAAGGCAGACTTCGATACAGGCAACATCACAAAGCGGCTAAGCAGAAGCTGATAGCCAAGTTTGGTATCTATGAGGAAGGCCTCAACATCGACTCTGGATTCACGTCACATTGCAGGTGACCCCACAACTCTATGCACTCGCGCTCTCATACACACACACACAAGCACACATACACACACACACTCATATACTCACGTACTCATGTGTACCCTCTCTCATACACACTCTCTCTCTCATACACAAACACCCCACCCACACTCACACCCATTCACGCACCCTCTCACAGGCTTAGACCGCATCACACTCACGCACACACTTTACCAAGCTTGCACACACGCACACACACACGTATGTGTTCTCACATGCACATACTCAAATGCACGCACTCACTCTCTCTCTCCCTCTACTGCACGCGCACACACATAAACGTCTAGGGGCAGAATTGCACTTGCAGATACATTGTATTTTGCACAAAAATGCGCAATCTGTATGCAGTCAATGTAGGTAGTCATTCCATGTCATATTTTGAGAATTCCCCTTTGCAAATGGAACCAGCCTGACTCAAGATTCGGATACAGACGGATTCTTACTTCACATCTTTGATGCATTGTCTGAGCTGAGGTGTCACTTCCTTTAATATAACCTTACGTAATCTTGAGAATTTGTCTTTAATGAAGCTCTGGGATTGACAAGTTAATGAACTAAACTTAAAACCAAATATATAAGATGAAAGACTTAAAAACAATGTCGGTTTGTTCAATGTATCATTTCAATTGCCTAACACTGTAATTTTTCTTTGCTAATACATTCAGTGTCCTATGGTCACGCTCCACAACTACCTAATGAAGAAGCAGTGCACGGAAGCTAATGACTCCATATGAACCTGTTGGGCTATAATCCACCGTGGTGTAAACTCTCAGTGACAGTCATGGTCCAAAAGAGTCAGTACAAGACAGGTCTACTTTCATAGTCTAACGGTAGTTCTTTTCTTCTCAGATTCCTAATGTGAAAAACAAAGGACACGGATAAAGTGATTTCGTGGATGATATTTCAGCACCTGCACACACTGCTGAAGAAGCATATTCACTCTAAAATTTCATTTCATTTCACAGTGAAAACATCAAAATAATAACTTCATTCAATTGAAATGGAAATTGACATGGAAAGAGTTTAATGTGAAATCTAAACTCTAAGGTGGTCATTTGTGCGCCCAAATAACTTATGCTGACATAGGACATGAAGAAAACATTTCGAGGAAAATCTTTAAGAGCAAAACGTTTACAAAAATAAACTTTGATAATTTAGTCATTGTGTAGTATTTGGAACTTGAAACAACATTTTAACCGTTTCACAACGGCCCACAACGATTTTCAGTATTAAAAATGTTAAAACAACAAACTATAAAAGAATAAATTGAACAAAAACAGATACTCTCTTGTGGTAGTTTTGGTCGTAGGGAAAATATTGGCTACTGAGCAGGGCTCTTCTGTACTTCAACTTACGTTTGGAATATTCAACATCCACCTGCACATTAAGAATGTTCCTCGGTTTGACATTTCATTCAACAGAAAACACCTTGAATATTTCAACACCAACTATTGATATTTTAGCTTCAATATCCATGTGCTTGTCCGGGAATGCGAGTTCATTCCATGTGCAGTTGTCACACTGTGCCACTCTCTGCGAGATCAACTATTGGTGGAATGAGATATATTGGCAGGATTCTCTTCATCTGGGTGCATTTAGAAGAAGAGTCCTAAAAGGAAAATGCAGATGTGGAGACCACATGATTTGTGGAGAGAATCCAAAGGTTATGAGCACAATGGCAAAAAATTACTGCAACTAATTTAATTCATGAGGAGAAGGGATTTTGGGGATTTTTGAATGGTGTTGAAGTGCAGACTTAGGGAGCGATGATATCATGGAGTGATTTGATAAAATAAATAAATTGATGTGGATTCTAAATTATTGGCGTGTCTTAGTTAGAATAAACCAAGGCTGAGAGAATGAGGCTCAGGGTGAACTTATGATCCTGAAAATTGACAGAAACTCTCTGATGTACTCAAGTTTATCATATCTAGTGAATGGAACAACAATCAGGTCCAGACATGGTGAACACAATGGCAATGATTTTAGAAGTGCAAGATTAGGGAGAACACTGTTACACTGATGCAGTATACATGGAATGTTAAAGAGGTTATGACATGACCATCCTTTGAATACTGTCTCCTCGTTTCCCTTCAATTTAATATTCAATTTATACCGTTAGAGAAAATGCACTCGATTTTAAATTGGATGGAAACAGAGATTGATTTGGTAGAACGTGCATCTTTCCTCTCAGAAACTGAGTGTGATGGCAAGGCACAGATATGTGGCACGGCGTTGAAACTGTCGAAGAATATCACAAGAATCAGGTAACAAATCAGAAAGAGTGTATATTTGTTCATTCCATAATGTGAGCGACCGGTGAGATCCTGCATTTCTCAAAAGTGTAACTTCTTGTCCTTCTTCCCTGTTTTTTTTCTGAGTAAACTTTATTCACAAAGGGAAATTCTTTGTAGAGATCAGGTACTAACTTCATACCCAACCCATGCCTAGGCTGTGCACTCTCCTGTGGCTCGTCAGCATCTTCTTTACTACCTTCACTGATCCCACTGGCTTAGATTCTTTTACCAGTCCTTTTCCACATTGCCTTTCTGTAACGACCAGCACTGTGACTTTACGTGTCCCACTTCAGCACAGTGGAAAGACATAAGGCCGTTGAGCTTTTTCCCACCCTCTTGGACATGTCTTAAACCTGTGTTAATCTTTAACCAGTGTTCTCTACTCTTGGTTTAGTAGTGTAGGGTCTCCCCTTTGCCCAACGTTCATATCTCTCTAGTCGAAATTCTGGCTGGAAGCTTGTCTTTTGTACCAACACGCATTCATCTGCTAAATCTGCTGTCTTTCTTAATTCCTGAACTGTCCCCATGAATTCTTATCATCTCTGGACATGGGTTTTCATCTCCTCCTGCAGAATAATTGCTCTAAGAGCCACGAAGATCCTTTTTATTTGCAAAGCATGCACACCTAAGTGTCAAAATGACTCTGATTAATTCTTTCGAACCCTACATACGTCTGTACTAGTTCCTTATTTTTGTTGCTGGGCCTATGTCCATATGCTTCTGGTACCAATTCATAAACACTTAAAATAGGCGGTTTGACCTCTTTGTAATCTCTTGAACCCCTCATCTGACAGCGAGGCAAATATCTCACTTGCTCTGCCTACCAGTTTAGTCTGAAATAGCATTACCAATAAATCCTTGGACCACTCCATCTGCGTAGCCAATTTTTCACATGAAATAAAGAAGGTCTTATATCTTTCTCATCAGTGTTGCAGAAATTTAACATATATGTATGAATCACTACCTTGTCTTTTAATCTCCATCCTGTTTACTTAACTTTGCGGACTAAGTTGCAACTTCTCACCTTCACATTCTCTCATTTTGTTCAGCTAAGAACATTCTCCCTCTTTTCCCCTTCTCTCTCTTTCTGTCTCAAGTTCTTCTCTCTCTCTTTTCTCAGCTAAGTAACAATTCTCTCTTCTCTTTATCTCTCTCTCTCTCGCTCTTTGTTTGTCTTCTAATTCAATTTTCCTTAATGGTAATGGAAGTTTTTCTACCTCGACTGCACTTGTCTGTTTCTCTGACACACCTCAGTGCTTGTATAATATCCCTACAATTTCAGCTTTACGTTTGATCTTGGTTAAATCCAAATCTCACTTCTTTGCTACTTCTAAAAGTATGGCCTTTTTCTCCATTGTGAACTTGCTTGGCAAATTTGAGAATCATCTTAAAATCCCAGAAACTATTCAACACTTTTAAGAACCATTTCTCTCACTTTTAATTCAATCAAATACTAGTCACAGAAGTTAAACAAATTATCTCATTGATGATTTATTTAAAGGTCTTGGACACCAGCAATGCAGTGTTGGAATCTGCTGAGATTTGTCGTACTTAATTCTATTCAAATTTGTCTAAACCTGTTCAAATCACGAAACTGTGACACAGGTTGTTCAAATCCCGTCCATAAGCCCACAGTCTGCTACGACACGGGTGAACCCCCCTGCTTAATGAAAGCCAGCAGCACAGAAAAGATTTATCCGATGCAGCAATCTGTGAATGCTTCGACAGGCCAAAGACTATTTAAAGTAAAAATTAGCATTTGTATTTCTTAAAGGATAACAGAGGATAATTAACGAACAACTATCTACAACTCTGCCCCAAAAGGCTGTGGAGGCCAAGTCCCTAGGCACTTTCAAGAAAGAGTTGGATCGAGCTCTTCAGGATAGTGGAATCAAGGGTTATGGGGATAAGACAGGAACAGGATACTGATTGAGGATGATCAGCCATGATCAAAATGAAGGTGGTGCTGGCTCGAAGGGCGGAATGGCCTAGTCCTCCACCTATTGTCTATTGTCTGTAACCCCTTCCTCTAATCTATCATTTACTTTTCCTTCTATATCGCAAGTCAAATAAAACCCCCATTTAAGATTTACCGAAAAATTCGAATTTCAAAACCAGCCAGTTGTCGCAGCTATGTGTCTTCCTCTAGATTTTCCCTCCAGGTCTGTGTCGATGTTTTTCCTTTGTGCAAACTCCTTCTCTCGACTGGTACCTCTCAGATAGTTCTCTCCAGCAGCCTACATTTGTTGGTCTTTACGCAGTACTCCGTTAACTGTTTACGTTTTCCTGGTCTTATATCCCCAAGCATCGGATTATGTCTTTGGTTTTTAATATTGTCAATATACTAAATTCAAATTTGATTGGAGTTTGCTTTTATTTTGTTGGTATAATTTATACTGGTTGGCCTAATTCGAATTCGTTTTTGTCTCCAGGCAACCACCTTTACTAGCTGCTGGACCAGGGTTGCATTGTATCTTGTTCAGAAAACATTGTGCTCTCAGACAGTCTGCGAGAGTTTAACTTTCTTAAAGGTACAGTACACCCAAAGCATCGCAACAGTACTGCTTTCTGTTGTGGTATCTCATGATGTCTCTGATGTTGATCAGCTTGGAAATAAGGGAGTATTTCTGTATTTACAGAAATGACACAAGCACTTATCATTTGGTAGTTACAATTAATTAAGAGCAAACTCTCTTGCTTTATTTATGCTGGTGGATTTGAATCAACAAAAAATCGAATGAATATTCGTTGAGTCTATGCATGTAATTGCCTCACTCTCTGGATCTCTTTATATGCTCTTGTTGCATCATTATTTACAAATCACAAACGAATACGATTTCCATAGCCACTGCAATAATCTCCGATCTAAATTGTGCACGCAATTATTTCTGCTGAGACCCTATATAATCAGTAAATAAGATCTCACCAACATACTATGTCCATATAACAATTACGAACTATTGCCATCTCCTTGCAGATTCACTATATCTTTATTCACCATTCAAACTACGTTAATCTTGCTGCTCACGATAACACCGGTTTTTAATCATAGTTGCATCCTTCCACATGCTCTTTAATTGAAAGCATGATAACCTCTATGGTAGAGTAACTAGAAATAACACTATTATTTCCAAGTTGATCCAAATCAGAGACATTTTGATGTATCACAACATAAAATAGTACTAAAGCATTGGAATATGCAGCACCTGAAAGGAAACATGGGATAAAATGACCCACAAAAATAAAATGTGGATAGTGATGAGAAAAGACAGAGCTACTGGTGCTCAGAATCAAATTAATGTGAAATCCTTTGCTATTGCGTGGAGTACTATGATTGAAGGTTTATGCCTCAGGAAAGGGTAACGTATCACAGAAACAATGAGGAAAACTTGCGGTTAATTGACGTATTTCTGCCCATAAGATATTCACTACATAGTTTATTTGGTCGTTTGCCTATTGTATAAGGAGGGTATCTGACAATACATGTTTGCCTCAATGACACAGCAAGTTTTGAAGGGCTTTTTCCCGAAACGACGATTTCGAAGCTCCTTGGATGCTGCCTGAACTGCTGTGCTCTTCCAGCACCACTAATCCAGAATCTGGTTTCCAGCATCTGCAGTCATTGTTTTTACCAAGTTTACAAATCAGTCGAATACAATCTGCTTCGAATACAAAAGATACAGGAATGTTTTCGTTCATAAAGAGAATGTAACACCATATTAATCCCATTACACAACGGTAAGGCAGACGTTCAATAACCATAAATTCATTCGCATGTCAGTGAAAGTATGCTTTTTTTAACTGTCCACAAAACGGACTAAATTTACAAAAATGGTATAAACGATATTTCCTACGTATAACACGGGGTTACAGAAAGAATAATAGAAGTTTGGTTTTATTTTTTGTACAATTTTGAGATTAGACTCAAAGGACATACCACCATAATATATAACTGCTGTCTGAACTTGCGTTGTGTTACTGCATAAATAAATGAGTTTGTGCAGCAGCTTAAAAGCTGAAGCATATTTCCACTTTCCTTAAGAACAAATTTGGGGTCGTTAAAACCATTAATGGCATAATTCTTTGCAAATCTATACCAAAGAAACTCCACAACATATGTCATCCACAACAATATGAAAGTGCCAGATATCGCAAATAATAAGATGATAGACTTTCTTCGGCTCTCCATCTCTTGATCACTCTTATTTTCTCCATTGCTTTTGGCATGGAATCTCTTACAGGCTCTACTTGCCACCAGAATGTGTCGAACGGTCATGGCATTAAACAAAACAATCAGAAAGAACGGGAGACAAGGAGTTACAACCCGGTCAAACCAATCAAATGTTGTCCATAGAGGTGAAGTATAGCGTATACTCTTCTGTCTACAATACCACGGCATGTTATCAATCATGTAAATTGGTTCATGCATGAAATACCAAGGGATATTAATTGAGAAAGCTAGCACACAGACAATTCCTATTACAACAGATGCTGTTCTTTCAGTGCAATATTTTGTTTTCAGTTTCTG
This sequence comes from Chiloscyllium plagiosum, assembly GCF_004010195.1. NCBI lineage: Eukaryota > Metazoa > Chordata > Chondrichthyes > Orectolobiformes > Hemiscylliidae > Chiloscyllium > Chiloscyllium plagiosum. The sequence goes on from NC_057753.1 coordinate 2,044,576, forward strand.
ACAACAAATGGCCACAAGTCTATCAAATGTGAAAGTCACAGTTAACCATATAGAGCTGTCTCTGCATGCATAAATTAATGCAATACTGAAACTGCACACTGGAGTAATGAACATGAAACTACCTGGGAAATAAATAGCCGGAATTCGATTTAACATCACTGCAGTGATAATGACCAAGAGATCCGTCACTGCCATAAACACGAGGTATCTAGTGATACATTTGGAGAGTCCACACCTTCCTCTTGACAGGATTATAATCGCCACTAAATTAACTGAAAGAGAATGAAACCATGTTGCACATATTTTATTTACAGCCAACGAAATATGCTAAGTAAACCGAGCAAAGATTCACTTTGATTTAATTAGAAATATATTTGGAGAATGACAGTCATGCAGCACAGAAACTGACTCCATGATCCCACATGTCTAGACTGACTATGTTCCCAACTAAATTATTACTCCGGGCCTGCACTTCGCCCATATCACTCAAAACGTTTCCTACTCCTGAACATATCTCGTCTTTTAACTCTATACACACTTTCTCTAGCAGTTGATTCCACACACATTGCCTCTCATTTTCATTTTCGATCTTTCTCCTCTCACCAGAAAATATGCCCCCATAGAATTGAAAAAAACCATGTTAGGAAGAAAAGACTTGTAATTCACTTTACCTCTGCCCCTCATGATTTCATAAGCCTCCATAAATTCACCCCTATATCTCCTGCACTCTAATGGAACATTCCCAGCCTTTACAGTCCATTTTTGTAACTGAAACCCTGCATTCTCAGCAATGAATATCATAGCATACTATTAGAGAGTAAGGATATGCACTGTAACTCAGATCAAATGTCAAAACTTTGCTACTTGACATGATAGAAACAGATGCCCCCCATTACGTATAGCTGACACTCTCCCCAGGCATCTGGAGAACGGATGACATTGATAAAATAGAAATACATCACAAAAACTGAGAGGGAAAGAAAGGCAATTAAAATCAACTAACATTTCCAAGTTATTGAAAGAGCTGACCGCGCATTTTTAAATTATATACATCGTCATAATTTCCTGAAAAATCAAGGTAATGAATTGAAATAGAAACAAAGCAACTATACATTTGTTGAGCAAAAAAATAAACCTAATTACAAACCACACCAGAATTAACGTTATGAACAATTTCACTGTTGTTTTCCAGTCTCTGACTGCTTTTCAATATGTTAGAAAAATATTAAGCTAACAGATCCAACAGGTTGTAAGTATAATACAGATTTCAATGTAAAATAGAAACATATAATTTAATTTTGACTGAACAGGAATAGTTACACGAATACCATAAACTAATTACCTTAAATAGTTTATTTAAACTCGTTTGGATTTCTGCCATTGATGTTTCTCATTCCATGTAATTTCCTAACGTGGAATTCTATCTCAAATAAGCTGTCTGCCATTTCAATTACTTTTTAAAAATGTGTTTCATTCTTGTACAACCCTCAGACTTTAGTCAATCAACACATTGGCACCACACCATTGTTCTAAATACCTTACAAAATATTCAGTTGTAATATATATTTAAGAGTCAATGTGTGATATTGTAAATCTATTTAGTTAATGCCTTAGATTTTAGTAAAGTAATATGCAGTTGCTGCATTCCAGGGGTTGGAAATGACAATGAATGTTGGAGTGGATTTTAACGCACAGATGTTTTGGACTATGTATCCAGAATAGCACGATCTGAACTCAGGTCATAAGAAATGCTATATATAGTAAATGGAAGAGCAGATCAAAAAACATTGAAGTTTTCTGAACAATCAGCAATGGAATCGCAGTTCGGCAGCCAATTCAAACCATTAAATTGTGTTCTGCTTTGCAGTCCCAAATGATTGAATGAAGCTGAGCCTTTGTCAATATGAAATAAAAAGTGGACCTCGCATACATATGCGAAATCCAAAGGTCAGTTTTCTTGCTTGTGCCAACTCACATCAACACAGTGATCGGCTCTAGATTCAGAAGAAACATTAAAGGTCATTGCAGTTTTGAGCAGCAAGACTGGGCAGGCCTATCTTGTGGTGATTAGTGAGAAAATTGCCAAATGTGCAGGAAAAGTGCGACATCAAGTAAATGAATACGGGCAACGATGGGGATGAGCCGAATGGATACGAATTAACACAGGTTAACACAACAAAAGGAAGAACTGAAGAAATTGCTGGAGAACATCATTTGTCTGCTAGCATATGTTAACAAAAAAAGTTAAAGTTTTGAGTTATAGACGCTTCGTCAGAACTGAAGAAGGGAAGAACCTATGAGATACATTTTGTAACATGGATTTCGCAGCTTGCTATGAACGGTGATGTGTTGTGAGTTATATGCTATTGCAGTTTTTAAATTATGGTTTTGCTTCAAATCAAACCACTGCATGTTTATGTTTGACGTCTTTTCATCAATTTCGGCATCAGTGGAAATCAACAATGTCGTTATTAATTATTCAATCATAAAAGTTAACAAATCAGAACCTGAGCTAGGAGGGGCATAATTCTGCAATTCAGTCGATCCACTAAATATAGCACTTAACTCTTGAGGAAAATAAATCATTCTGAAAAGTTGGAAAAATACCATTCTCAAACAAATGTCTGTCGAAGGCAGATTTCGTTTTAGTTTCTGATGATTTCAATTCTGAGTTAGTCAGAGTCTCCCATCCATATACGTGATTTTATCTCGCTTTATTTGGCGGTTCTTACATATGGTGTTAGATTGGTTTCAGAAATGTCCTGCATTCAATATGTCATAGCGATAATTCCGCTATAAACACAATATACTGAATAAGATTAAAGGAAATGGAAGGACCATTAGGAATATTCGAAGAAGAGTAGTGCAATCAACTTCTCGCACCTCTCAAACAGTGTGGTTATGGCTAGTTTGTGGTCAACCTCCATGTACCCGCTTTTGGCCGTTATCCCTTAATAACTTCTCTCAACAAGTAAAAATATGTCCCAGGTTTAAAATTAATAACGGATCCAGCATACATTTTCTTTTTAGGATATATTCCAAACACTGACTACCTTCTGCTTCCAAACGCTTCTTCTGAACAGTGTGAGCCTAATTTACAGACTATGTTCACAAGTTGTAAAATCCCCAAACAGTGCAAATATTCAATGTTTACGTAACCTGCACTTTCTTCCAAGGACTTTATGCTTTGCAATTTGGTCACATCTAACATGCACATTCACACTATCGATATCCCTCCATTCATGAACACTGACCAATTGTTGAGCAAAAAAAAAACAAAAATATTATTTATGTGCAGAAGTAGGTCACGTCTGAAGTGTATTCGACATTTCAAGAAGTATGTGATTTATTTGTTTGAGTTTCGAATTCCCACGTGCACTCTGCGATCTCACCATCTAAAGAGAATCTGAGTAATTGATGCTTCAATATTCGCAAATCAAAAGTTTTTTTTGGTATCATTTGAGCTTAAAATATTATGGAACAGAAGAGATTAATGATCACAACGAATTAGTGCTGGCAGAACTCAAGACAAAAAGAACATTCAAACTCAAAATTTGGAACACTTAATCTGTCAATCCAAATACTTTTTCTAAATTTTTTGGAGTATTGAGTCTTTGCAACCCTTTCAGACAGGACACTATCAAATTGCTTTCACTCTCGGTTGAACATTTTTTCTTTCTTCTCAATTCCACTCCGAAATTTCATTCAAATACCTTACCAATAAGCATTATCCTCTTTTAAGGGAATATGTCATTGTTATGCATCCCATTCCAGCTTGACAATATTGAGTACCTCTAAATTAAATCTTCATTCAGTTCGCTGGTTCAATTCACCCGTATATTCAATGCTACCATGAAGATTTTTGTGAAAACATTCTTATTGTATTATCCCTAATGATACTTGTTCGATTACATTTTTCTGCATCCACTGAAATGTGCTACGATGACAGAGAATATAATAGCAACATTAAATCCTTTCAGTACTTGTACCTCAATCGTTTGAATGAAGTAATTAATTGACTGTCTTTCTTCCATGGATTCATTCCTCCTTATTTTCTCGCGCCATATTCTTATACAGTAAACACTACAATTCTGGTAAATTTGTGGTCATGTTGAATAAAACATAATCCGAAAACAACAGTTTTCGGGAATTACACAGCGGAAAGATAAATGTAACGTCGAGTTTGATCAGCGTTTTGTTTGCAACCATAGTATTACAGAAATACAAACATATAAACCTGGATGACATCAGTCGGTCTGGTATCACTTTTGGAGAAAGAAACACTGAACGCGGTGTTGCTCCTCATCAGAACCCTGACATTTACGTTGCTTTTTTAAATATAATCCTTTACCCAATTACATCATGAATCATTTTTTTTTCCATTACTTTACCTGGAATAGCGATAACTGCAAGTGCAGTATAGTAAATGGCATAAGCAGGACCTCTTGGTGGGGCATGCATCTTCTTTGTGAACCGGTTAAAGTTTCTGATGTGTTCAATTCAATTTATCAACAGATCCTATTATACCTTAGGCGAGCACACCTGAGTCACATGAGATAAAATCACTATCGCCGTTAATTACAGTCATAGGGGAATTTTTAAAAAATGAATTAATCATCATCACATTTACTTGCAGTCATAAATAGTTAGATTTTATTATACCAATGTGAATAGTGATTACAATTGTTGAACAAATAAAATGGCTTACATAATTAATAAAGTGAAGTTGGCTACATTCACGATTGCAGTCTCCCCCTTTCTTTTAGCTTTCGAGAAATAAAATAGAGAAAAGGAGATTTTAAGGACAGTTAATGTTTTCTGTATTCAAGCGTTAAACGAGGCTTCATCTCCCCTTTTTACCTATGTATGACGCTAATCGCCTGTGAAATGTTTTCTGTTGCTCACTGTCTGAAGCGGGCAAGCAGCCCAATAAATCTTCTCTAGTAGGAAGTAAGGAAGTGAAAGATCCACATAATAGGCATGCAATCTGCACTAGCCAACCCTGGGAGTTAAACAGCGTGTTCCTTTGAGGATTCATGACAAGGGTTAGAAGTTTGTCTTTCAGATTTATTCAGCAGCAACCTTATACATAACTTATGCTGAATGATACTTCTTAGTTTACGCTGCAACAGATACCATTATGTAGATTTGACTGATAGAGTATGAAGAACAAAAATGAAATGGCAGTGTTTTAATAAATGCCTGTCAGTAGGTACAGTGTGGATCTGTTATTAACAGTGATGTTGTGCGCCATGCACGTTCATGGATTAGAGACCAGAGATGGCAAGGAGAACAATTAATTCCTAATTATTACTAAATAATTTGCCAACTCCTGATGAGATCAAACGATCAGAATATAAACTGAATGTGAAACTTCGTTGGACAATTGAACATCAGTGCTGAGTCCGAGTTACAAAGCGGTCAGTCTGAGCTTGCATAAGTTCACAAGAGGATGAAATGACTTGCCCAACTATTCAACAAAATGCCTGTCAAAGCTGCATGCGTGCATGACGGCATCAAGACCAATTTCAGCACAAAGTCATTATGGAATTTAATGCACGTTGTCACAGTAAGGTATTAAAAATTATGTAATGAAAGATCAGCAAGGAGCGGGCAGAAGAAATCGAGGTCAAGCGATTAGACCTGAACATTCAAGATGTGCTTCGATTTGAGAAGAACTGTCCAATCCTTCACCTCATTCTTCATCAATTCTCTTACTCCGTTATCAGCAGGACTTAGAAATAGAATCCTGCAGTGGGGAAACTAGCCCTTCAGCTCAAAACTTCCACACAGACCCTCTGAACAGTTGCCCACCCAGACCCATTCCCCTACACTATACTTACCCCTGACTGATAATCTATACCATGGGCAATTCACCTAACTTGCACATATTTGGACTGTGGGAGGAAACCGGAGCAAACCCACACAAAGAATGTCCAAATTCCACATAGATTGTCATCTGATGCTAGAATCGAACCCAGGTCCCTCGCAGTGTGAGATAGCAGTGTTAACCACGGAGCTGCCATGCCAGATAACTGGCCATGTAAACGAATTTGCTTCGACAAGGACCATAGGAAAACATGCTGAGGTGAAAACAATGCATGGAAAGTTTGAAGCTGTGACTACAATACCAGAGGAGTACGAAGAGTTTGAGGTATTGACTTGCATTAGCGTTTACTTGTGACTCACATCTTTGCACATTCAGTAACAAGATATCTTTCGTCAACTGTCAGTGTTCATTTTGAGAAAAGAAAGTTAGAACATAGAAAATAGAACAGTACAGCACAGACCAAGCCCTTCATCCCACGATGTTGTGTCGACCATTGATCCTCATGTATGCACCCTCAAATGTCTGTGACCATATGCATGTCCAGCAGTCTCTTAAATGTCCCCAATGACCTTGCTTCCACAACTGCTGCTGGCAACGCATTCCATGCTCTCACGATTCTGTGTAAATAACACGCCTCTGACATCCCCTCTATACTTTCCTCCAACCAGCTTAAAACTATGACCCCTCGTGTTAGTCATTTATGCCCTGGGAAATAGTCTCTGGCTATCGACTTTATCTATGCCTCTCATTATCTTGTGTACATCAATTAGGTCCCCACTCCTCCTCCTTTTCTCCAATGAAAAAAGTCCAAGCTCAGTCAACCTCTCTTCAAATGATAAGCCCTCCAGTCCAGGCAGCATCCTGGTAAACATCCTCTGAACCCTCTCTAAAGCATCCACATCTTTCCTATAATAGCGCGACCAGAACTGGACACAGTATTCCAAGTGTGGTCCAACCAAATTTTTATAGAGCTGCAACAAGATCTCACAACTCCTTAACTCAATCCCCCGTTAATGAAAGCAAAAACACCATATGCTTTCTTAACAACCCTGTCCACTTGGGTGGCCATTTTAAGGGATCTATGTACCTGCACACCAAGATCCCTCTGTTCCTCCACACTGCCAAGAACCCTATCCTTAATCCTGTACGCAGCTTTCAAATTCGACTTTCTAAAATGCATTACCTCGCATTTATCCAGGTTGAACTCCATCTGCCACCTCTCAGGCCATCTGTGCATTCTGCTAATGCCCCGCTGCACCCTACAACAGCCCTCTATACTGCAAACGACACCTCCAACCTTTGTGTCGTCTGCAAACTTACTGACCCATCTTTCAATCCCCTCATCCAAGTCATTAATAAAAAATACAAACAGTAGAAGTCCAAGGACAGAGTCCTGTGGAACACCCCACTACTGACTTCCAGGCAACATATTTTCCTTCTACTACTACTCGCTGATTTCTGTTGGCGAGCCAATTCTGCATCCAGAGAGCTAAGTTCCCCTGTATCCCGTTCCTCCTGACCTTCTGAATGAGCCTACCATGGGGAACCTTATCAAATGCCTTGCTGAAGTCCATATACAGCACATCCACAGCTCGACCCTCATCAACTTTTTCAGTCATATCCTCAAAGAACCCGATAAAGTTTGTGAGGCATGACCTGCCCCTCACAACGCCGTGTTGGCTTCATTTAATAAAACCATGCTCTTCCAGATGGTCATAAATCCTATCCCTTAGAATCCTTTCTTACACCTTGCAGACGACAGACGCGAGACTAACTGGTCTGTAATTGCCGGGGATTTACCTATTTCCTTTCTTGAAGAGAGGAATTACATTTGCCTCTCTCCAGTCCTCAGGTACCACTCCAGCGGAGAGCGAGGATGCAAAGATCTTCGCAAGTGGCGAAGCAATTGCATTTCTCATTTCCCAAAGCAGCTGAGGACAAATCTGGTCCGGGCCTGGCGACTTGTCAACCTTAATGTTTGACAAAATTTTCAGCACATCAGCTTCCTCTCTCTCTATCCATTCCAGCATGCACACCTACTCTTCAAAGGCTTCATTCACTACAAAGTTCGTTTCTTTCGTAAATACAGAAGCAAAAAACTCATTTAGGGTTTCCCCTCCCTCCTCAGACTCCACATACAAGTTCCCTATGCTATCCCTGATCGGTCCTACTCTTTCTTTAACCATTCTCTTATTCCTCACGTAAGTATAAAATGCCTTTGTGTTCTCCCTAATCAGTTCTGCCAAGGCTTTCTCGTGCCCGCTCCTCGCTCTCCTCAGACCATTTTTGAGCTTCTTCCTCGCCTGCTTGTAATCCTCTAGAGCTGAGCATGACATATCTTCCTCCACCTTATGTAAGCTGCCTTCTTCCTTTTGATGAGAAGTTCCACCGCTCTCTCCATCCAAGGTTCCTTTATCTTACCCCTTCTTGCCTGTCTCAGTGGAACATATTTATTCATCACTTGCAACAACTATTCCTTAAACAGTCTCCACATGTCTATAGTGCCTTTACCATGCAACAATTGCTCCCAGTCCATGCTTCCTAAGTCATGTCTAATCGCATCATAGTTTCCTCTTCCCCAATTAAATATCCTCCCATTTTGCCTAATTCTCTCCTTCTCTATAGTTATGTAGAATGTGAGAATGTGAGGAGCGATTTCAATTCACACTTGTCACCTTCCAGACTCAGCATGAAGATTAGAGTTTCTGCACCACAGGGCAGTTGTCAAGATCTGGAACACTTGCACTGAAAGGTGTTGGAATCTGAGGCTATGCTTCTGCTGTGCATGTTCATCCTTCGTTACCCACTCAATGCAAATAGTTCCTATTTCCCTCGCCTCAGTCACCAATCAATCTCAAAATTCTTAATCAAAACCAGCACTTCTTTAATTCTAGGCAATATCTCCTTAATAACATAGTGACGTATTTTGTCAGAAGGAATGGAGAATAGTAATACCTAATTTGGCGTGGACTTCTGAAGAGTAGGCAGAGATGAACGGGGTTTCTGTTTAATGTGCACGCATGGTTGAAGCTAGTGGGAAACATTCATCATTAACCAAAGCAAATAGGAACTCGAGCTTCATAAAAATTTGTAATGAGAACGAAACGGAGACAAGTAATGTTGTACATTTATAAGTCTCCCGTTAGGCCACAATCCTTCTTCTGTGTGCACATCTGGTCAACACCTCTAATAAAGGTAGTGAGGGTCGTTGTGATTTTGCAGAGGTGCTTTATCAGAATGGGATTCAGCAAAGTAGGTTTAGAAAATATTTGATTGAATTACAAAATTTACAAAAGATTTAAATTTCATAGAGAAAAGCAATATATTCACATTAGCTGACTGCGTACAGATAAGGGACAGATTGACGTTTCTCAGAAAAAAACAAAAGGAGATGTATTAAAATTGTTGTAGACAGTAAACCTGGCCTCCATAGGCTGGATGGCCCGCTCTGTTGCTTCAGGACTCCGACTCTTTGTTGTAGTGTCGTCTTGCATTGTCAAGCTTGGAATTCAGTTGTCACTCTTTACAAGGCTATTAGATCATTCGTATGGGTACTGTACAGAATTGAATACAAAACCCCAAGCGGAATATAAGTGCAGTTTCGTAATCTCAGTGCATTGCCAGTCTCACTGATGATCATGTTATTCAGGCCCTGATTAATCGAGTACTTTGTTCAGATCTTGATGTAGTGTTTGATTTGAGTTTCCTCTCTGTCAGTAGTCTGCTCTAACTGTTCAAAAGGTTGAGAAACTCAATCACTGTCAATCGGGACAGAAATTCCGAAAAAAAAGTTTCTCCTAGCTTGAGCACGCTGAATATGTGGGCTGCACGGTGGCACAGTGGTTAGCACTGCTGCCTCACAGCGCCAGAGACCCGGGTTCAATTCCCGCCTCAGGCGACTGACTGTGTGGAGTTTGTACATTCTCCCCGTGTCTGCGTGGGTTTCCTCCGGGTGCTCCGGTTTCCTCCCACAGTCCAAAGATGTGCAGGTTAGGTGAATTGGCCATGTTAAATTGTCCGTAGTGTTAGGTAAGGGGTAAATGTAGGGGTATGGGTGGTTTGCGCTTCACCGGGTCGGTGTGGACTTGTTGGGCCGAAGGGCCTGTTTCCACACTGTAAAGTAATCTAATCTAATATCCTCCGTTTAATGCTCTGAGAAAGGAAAGTAACGAACGTACCCTGCTGCATCTTTCCCGCATTATGTTCAAATGTCTCGCAGAATGTTTTCCCCAATACTTTGGCAGCAGTGAAATGGGCTCTACCGAAGAAAATAACTATCAGGTCTTGTGGACTGTTCGCTGCAGTTATAGGATCAGTTGTTTCGATTTTGGAATCTTCTTTTATTCTCGGTTTTTATGAGGATTCTTTGCCCATTTTTGCTGACTTCCCACTCACTCAGTTTCTCATGAAGTCACTCATTCCACTTTTCATTATGTGCAATTGGGTTCATGTGACAATAAATCTATTTCTAATTCTAATTCATAAGTAAGCTTGCTTGGTCAGGAAGAACATGACACAGCTGTGAGCATATACTTCAGGGGATTTGGAGGCAATGTGGGTACAGAATGCAGAGGGGAAGAGTGACTTCTTGCTTGCTGTGGTTGGCTCATAGTTGTAAGGTTCTGCAACTGAATAAACTAAAGCCCAGTTATCGGTGTCTCAGCACAAATGAGCGAAGTCACTGATCACTCATAATTTTATTGTTTGGTGACAGCTACTAAATTGATTATACAGAATAGGTTGCTTTCATATTGAAGGTAAAACAAGGAAATATTTGTACGATACTTCTGAAATTCCAAGTAAGAACAATGTAAGTAAAAGAGAGATGACAAGCCGTGTGGTATGTTGTAACCGCATGGTGCTCGATTTGGTGCACACCATTCTCGTTCATAGTGACCACAGCTGTAGCAAGCAAAAATGAAAGACAGGTGTTGTTGTCAATCATGCAGAAAAACAGAAATTTCTGGAAAATCTCAGAAGGTCTAGCAGCATCTGGGGAGAGAAATCAGAGTTAATGTCTCACATCCATTAAACCTTGCTCTGAAGAAACACAAACTTTGATTTCTAAACACAGCTTCTACCAGAGCTGTTGAACTTCTGTAGCAATTGTTGGTTTTTTGAGGCACTCCGGCTCAGAGTTTATGATTTGGAGTCTTAATTCTGAACTTTGCGACACATCAAGAGATTGACTTGAATGCTGAGTTTCAGAAGGTCGTCATACTCCTTAGATTGACTACATTGCATTTGGTCAGTGACAGCAGTGTGTGATTACGAAGGATCTGGAAGGTGGTCCGGAAGGAAACAAAACCCATGTGTTTCTCGCTTATTCTGGGGTCTCAAAATCTTCTTTTGCTGAGGTCGACATTTTGAGCACTCTCCAGTGAACAAAGGCAGGTGCCGTCAAAGCTGAAAAAAACAGTGCTGGAATATGCCAACTTCTATGGAGGGACAAAACTATTTTACATGATGTGATATCGTTGTTTCAGTACAATGAGCTGAAACTTTTACTCTGTTTATAACACAAAAATATTAGGACTCGTGTTTACAGGTGAGGAGACTGAAAATAATGCTTACAGTGAAACTAAAGTTCTGACTCATAGTTTAAATATTGAGGTGCTCCCATTCAAGATGCAGAAATAAGTAAAAAAGTTGAGGCAGGATCAGTGGGTATCTGTTTATGATACAGATTCGTATGTTCCTGGTTAACAAGGAAGTCAACAATTGTGTCGGCATGAATATGAAGTTGATGTTGTATTCAGGTCAGTCAACATCTTAGAGCCATAAAGTAGCACAGCACACAAATAGACAATTCTATCCAACTCATCCATTACGAACAGATCTCTTAAGTTAATCGGTCCCATTTACCAGCATTTGGCCGACGTAACTCGAAAACCCTACCTATTCAAACACCTATCAAGATGATTTTTTATTTTTGGGATTGTTCCAGCCTGCACCACTTCCTCTGGCAGGTCATTCTATACACTTGACCTCTGTATGAAAACGTTGCCCTTCAATTGCCTTTTAAATCTTATCTCACTCACATTAGAACTATGCCCTTTAGTTTTGTAATACCTACTACTGGAAAATGTGCTTGGCTGTTCAAACTATTCATGCCTCAAGTGACATTATAAACCACTAGAAGGTTACCCCTCAGCGTCTGAAGCTCCAGGGAAAATAGCCCCAGCCTATTCAGAACGCAGCATTGATTGCATCTCAATTGAAAGGAGACTAATATACTGTCGGGGACATTTCCTGGAGCTGCATGGGAGGATTTAAACGAGTAAAATGGGGCGTGAATATCGGCAGATAGTGAGGAAAGATATCAATATGGTATTGGTCCAGTTGGGAAAAGAAGCAAGTCAAACAGTCAGGGCAGGTAGGGATAAAGCAGACGACAAGCTAGGACGGATAAATTAAACTGGGTTTGCTTCAATACAAGAGGCCTAACAGGGAAGGCAGATAAACTCACAGCATGGTTAGGTACATGGTATTGGGATATCAGAGAAATTACAGAAACGTGGCTCAGTGATGGACAGGACTGGCAAGTTAATGTTCCAGGATATAAATGCTGCAGGAAAGATAGAAAGGGAAGCAAGAGAGGAGGAGGAGTGGCGTTTTTGAGAAGGGATAGCATTACAGCTGTACGTAGGGTTATTCCTGGGTATGCATACAGGTAAGTTATTTGTTTGGAGCATCGAAATAAGAAAGAGATGATCATCTTATTGGGATTGTATTGTAGACCCCCTAATAGTCAGTGCGATGTTGAGAAACAAATTTGAAAGGAAGTTTCAGTTAGCTGTAAAAATAAAAAGGGTAGAAATCGTCGGGCGTTTAATATCCAAACATAGACTGAGACTGCGATAGTGTTCAGAGTTCAGATGGAGAGGAATATAATAAGTGTGTACTAGAAAACTTTCTGATTCAGTACGTGGATGTACCTACCAGAGAAGGTGCAAAACCTGACGTATTCTTGGGAAATAAGGTTGCTCAGATGACTGAGGTGTCAGTGGGGAAGCACTTGGGGGCCATTTTCCATAATTATTTTAGCTTTAAAATGTTGAACTAAAAAGAAAGACCGGATCTAAAAGTTGAGTTTTTTACGCTGGAGGAAGGCTAATTCTGAGGGTTCAAGACAAGAAGTTTCAAATAAATGACTGGGGGCTGTTCGTAGGTCAAGGGCTGGAAAAAGGGAGGCCTTCTGAAATAAGATAACGAGAGTCCAGAGACAGTATATTCCTGTTAGGGTGAAAGGAAACGCCGGTAGGTGAATGGAATTCTGGATGACCAGAGAAATTGAGATTTTGGTTAAGAAAAAGAAGGAAGCATATGTCAGCTATAGACAGGAGAGATCGAGTCAATACTTAGAAATGTATAAAGGCAATAGAAGTACAAGCGGGAAATCAGGAGGGCAAAATGGGACATGAGATAGCTTTGGTAAATGGGATTAAGGAGAATCGAAAGGGTGTTTAGAAATTCATTAAGGACAAAATAATAACTAGGGAGAGAATAGGGCCCCTTAAAGATCACCAATGCAACCTATGTGTGGAGCCACAAGAGATGGAGGAGATACTAAACGAGTATTTTGCATCTTTGTTTACTGTGGAGAAGGACATGGAAGATATGAAATGTGGGTAAATGGATGGGGACATCTTCCAAAATGTCCATATTACAGAGGAGGAGGTGCTGGATGGTGTGAAACGCATAAAGATGGATAAATAGCTAGGACCCGATCAGGAGTCTAGAACTCTTTGGAATGCTAGGGACGCGATTGCTGGGCCACTTGTTGAAATATTTGCATCATTGATCGTCACAGGTAAGGTGCCGGAAGACTGGAGGTTGTACCGCTTTTTAAGAAAGATGGTAAGGCAAAGGCAGGCCGGTGAGTCTGGCGTCAGTGGTGGGCAAGTTGTTGGAGGGAATTCTGAGGGCTATGATTTTTATTTATTTGGAATGGCAAGGACGGATTAGTGATCGTCAGCATGGCTTTGTACTATGGAATCATGTTTCATGTACTTGATCGAGTTTTTTGAAGACGTAACAAAGGGGATTGATATGGGCAGAGCAGTGAACGTGGTCTACGTCGACTTCAGTTAGGTGTTCGACAAGGTTTGTGATGGTAGACTGATTAGCAAGGTTAAATCTCGTGGAATAGAAAGAGAACTAGCCATTTGAATACAGAACTGCCTCAAGATAGAAGACAGAGGGTGGTGATGGAGGGTTGTTTTTCAGGATATAAGTTTGCTCGCTGAGCGGCAAGGTTCGTTTTCAGATGTTTCATCGCCATACTAGGGAACATCATCAGTGAGTCTCTGATAAAGCAATGGTGTTAGTGACCCGTTTTCGATTGATGTGTTTAGGTTTCCTTGGTTGGGATGTAATTTCCTATGGTCGACTGGGACAACACATCCGTCCTAGGACAAACTAAACAGAGACATGCATGAAAATTTCGAGAAGCATGGCATTCCAACTGGAACTCCACCCACAAGCACATCGACTTTTACCACGTTGTGAGGAAAAGAATAGGAAATGACATCACCACAGGAAACAAGGTTGATTTGGTGTATATGGATTTCAGCAAAGCGTTCGATAAGGTTCTCCACAGTAGGCTATTGTACAAAATACGGAGGAATGGGATTGTGGGAGATATAGCAGTTTGGATCAGTAATTGGCTTGCTGAAAGAAGACAGAGGGTGTTGATTGACGGGAAATGTTCATCCTGGCGTCCAGTTACTAGTGGAGTACCGCAAGGGTCGGTGTTGTGTCCACTGCTGTTCGTCATTTTTATAAATGGCTTCGATGAGGGTGTAGAAGGGTGGGTTAGTAAATTTGCAGACGACACTAAGGTAGGTGGAGTTGTAGACAGTGACGTTGGATGTTGTAGGTTACAGAGAGACATAGATAAGCTGCAGAGCTGGGCAGAGATGTGGCAAATGGAATTTAATGTGGATAAGTGTGAGGTGATTCACTTTGGTTGGAGAAACCGGAATGCAAAGTATTGGGCTAATGGTAAGACTCTTGATAGTATAGATGAGCAGAGAGATCTCGGTGCCCAGATACACAGATCCTTAAAAGTTGCCACGCAGGTTAACAGGGTTGTTAAGAAGGCACACAGTGTTTTAGCTTTTATTAATAGAGGGATTGAGTTCCGGAAACATGAGGTTATGCTTCATCTCTCCGAAACTCTGGTGCGGCCGCACTTGGAGTATTGTGTACCGTTCTGGTCACCACATTATAAGAAGGATATGGAAGCTTTGGAAAGGGTGCAGAGGAGATTTACTGGATGTTGCCTGGTATGGAGGGGAGGTGTTACGAGGAAAGGCTGAGGGACTTGAGGCCGTTTTCGTTGGAGAGATGAAGGTTGAGAGGTGACTTAATAGAGACATGTAAGATAATCAGAGGGGTAGATAGTGTGGAAAGGGAGAGCCTTTTTCCAAGTATGGTGACAGCTAACACAAGAGGGCATAGCCTTAAATTGAGGGGTGATAGATATAGGACAGATGTTAGAGGTAGTTTCTTTACTCAGAAAGTAGTAAGGGTATGGAATGCTTTGCCTGCAACGGTAGTAGATTCGCCAACTTTAAGTGCATTTAAGTCGTCATTGGACAAGAATATGGATATACATGGAATAGTGTAGGTTAGATGGACTTCATATTGGTATGACTGGTCGGCGCAACATTGAGGGCCGAAGGGCCTGTACTGTCCTGTAATGTTCTATGTTCTATGAAACAACATCATAACAGGAAATGACAGCACCAACCTAAGGAAACCAAGCACATAAATAGAGAGCATGTCACTAACACCAATGTTTCACCGAATGGCTCACTGATGACGTTGCATGATGAAACGTCTGAAAATGAAACTTCCAGTTCAGCGGACAAAACATACAACCAGACCACAACCTGAGCTACAAATCTCAAAATCGACTGCTTTTCTGGCTGGAGGACTGTGACCAGTGGAATGCCACATATATCGGTGCTGTGTCCACTATTTACCGTCATGTATATAACTTATTTGGAAGGGAACATAGGAGGTATATTTACTAAGTGTACAGATGATACCATAATTGGAGGTGTCGTGGACAGCGAAGAAGGTTACATTGGCTTCCAATGGGATCTTGATCAAATCTACCAATTGGCTGAGGAGTGGCCGGTGAAGGTTAATTTAGGTAAGCAAAGGTGCTGACTTTTTGAAAAGTCTTACAAGGACTTATACACTTAATAGTAAGGTCCTAGGGAGTGTATCTGAACAAACAGACCATGGAGTGCAGGTTCATAAATCCTTGAAAGTAGAGTCAGAGGTAGATATGGTCGTGAGAAGGCGTTTGATATGCCTTATTTTGTTCGTCAGACCATTGAGTATAACAGTTCGGAGGTAATGTTGTGACTGTAAGGACATTGTTCAGACCGTTTTTGGAATGTTGCATGCTGTTCTGGTCTCCTTCCTGTTGGAAGGATGTTATGAAACTTTAAAGGATTCAGAAAATATTTACAAGCATGTTGCCAGGGTTGGAGGATTTGCGTGATAGGGAGAGGCTGAATAGGCTGTTGCTGATGTCCCTGGAGTGTTGAAGGGAGGGGAATCCTTATAGATGTTTATAAAATCATGAGGGATATGAATGCAATAAATAGGCAAAGTATTTTCGCTGGGGGGTGGAGTCCAGAACCAAAAGGCATAAGTTTTTATTGAGAGGGGAAAGATATAAAAGGGACCTAAAGAACAATGTTTTCATGCAGAGGTGGTGTGTGGTGGTGTGAGTAGCCAGGGAAAATAATAGAGGCTGGTACAATTGCAGCCTTTAAAAGGCGAGAGTGCATTGCTGGAAATGCACAGCCTCTCAGGCAACATCCGAGGAGCAGGAGAATCGATGTTTCGGATATAAGCTCGACTCTTATCACCAGCATCTACAGTCCTCACTTCCTCCTAGCCTTTAAAAATATCTGGATAGGTATATGAATAGCAAGGTTTTAGCGGGTTCTGGGCCAAGTGCTGGCAATTGGGACTCGATTGGATTTGGTTCCATGTTCGTTATGCATGAGTTGCACCAAAGTGTCTGTTTCTTTGCTATACATCAATATGACTCTATGACTGTCCCAACAGCTGTGGGGACACTTTTTTCACACAGAGGGCGGTGCGTGTAAAGAATGAACTGGCAGAGGATGTGGTGAAGTCTGTTACAATTGCAGCATTTAAATGGCATCTGGATAGGTATATGAATTGGAAGGGTTTGAAGGAATCTGCCCCAAGTGCTGGAAAATGGGACTAAATTGGGTTTTGATATCTGGTCAGTATGGACAAGTTTGACCGAAGGGACTGTTTCCATTCTGTACATCTATATGACTCTATGACCCCAAGATTCTCCCAATAGCTCAAAACCTCCAACTCTGTTAATATCCTTGTAAATCTTTTCTGAACACTTTCAAATGTAACAACATTTTTCCTCTAGCAAGGGGACCAGAACGGGGCACAGTATTACTGAAGTGACCTAACCAATCTTGTTGAATGGCTAATCAGACTCAAAGAGTTGAATAGCACATTCCAAATACAAATTCTTATGTTCATGAGCATCACCACATTGGAGCTATCTACTCGAGTGTAAGGAGAAAAACTCGATCTTTCATTGAAAGGTTAGACATTGGACTGAATTAAGTGAGGCTTTCGCTGAATGCATAGGAAGGCCTTATAGGGAGCTCAGGGCCAGCAAGACTTCCAGAGAATAAGCAGGGAAAGCGATTGAGTTCGACTTAGTTCAGAGAGAGAGACGTAAGTGAGGAATGAAGTCCTGGAAACTGAATAAACTGGAGACGATTGGGGAAGATGTGGTAACACAGGTTTAAACGGTAGACTGCAAATAAATCTTCCCTGGAACTGTATTTGCAACTCCAGCATTTGTTGTCTCTGGGCTCACTGCACGTTCTTAGTTACTAACTCTACTCCACAAGGATCAGAGTACATGCCCAACTCTCTTGGTTACTGATCTATACCTTGTTGTCCTCATCATAATTTATACACACGGACGCGCACGCACACACACCCACATCCACAGTGGTTAGCACTGCTGCCTCACAGCGCCTGAGACCCGGGTTCAATTCCCGCCTCAGGCGACTGACTGTGTGGAGTTTGGACGTTCTCCCCGTGTCTACATGGGTTTCCTCCGGGTGCTCCGGTTTCCTCCCACATTCCAAAGATGTGCAGGTCAGGTGAATTGGCCATGCTAAATTGCCCGTAGTGTTAGGTAAGGGCAAAATGTAGGGGTATGGGTGGGTTGCGCTTCGGCGGGTCGGTGTGGACTTGTTGGGCTGAAGGACCTGTTTCCATACTGTAATGTAATCTAATCTAATCCAACCTTCTGGAAATATTGAAAAGTTTCCTTGTTCACTAGGTTTAAGTTGTTAATAACTTTCAGGACTAAATGACAAACTCCTGTGGATTTTCCAGTCCAAAACATAACTGCAATTAATGACAACTAATTGATGTCAATCAGATACTTTTATATCAATATTGCTACTGTGACTTTTATTTCATCAACTCCAGCGTTTTTCTCACCTCGGCGTTTGGGCATAATTTATTAAATAATTTTCTCCTTATTCATCACAATAATTATATTACCGTCATCAACATTCTGGTACCTCAGCAAGAAAAAAAATGATACGGGATATCTTGGTGAAGATTTTCAAGCAATAACATTATTTGTCCTAGTGGCTATTAACTGCTTACCAAATTATTATTTCTAAAATGCTGTATGCTACCGGGTTAATCTCAGCACCCCCTGGTGCTGCTGTTAAAATTTCATTGTTGGCTAGCGAAGATTTAATATTATTTTTCGGGAACTGTGACGAAATTGTGTGAAGTGATTAAGTTTCAAATACAATAAAATGTCAATCGATAAAGAACTGCATAACTTATGACATTTCTCAAGATATAAGTGACCAATCACAAATGAAGGTCGACAGTGAATTACAATTGACGATCAGTCAGCCTGTTGATTTTGCAGAAAAGAAAAATACTGTTGATGTTTAAAATTTAAAATGACAGCAGGAAATGCTGCACACGCTCAATGTCGTCCTGAATTCAATGGAGACAAAATTGGTTTACGTTTCAGGTCTGTGAACAAGTCACAAGCGGCAGGGAGTGGAGGTTGGGCGGAGATTGGAAGACTGGTAGTGTAGATGACAGTTGTCACATTGTGAAAGCAATGGGAACAATCAGACACAATAGGTGTACCTGCATGAGGTGTGAACAGATACCTTCAATGCGAAGTAAACCATAGAACAACGAGAAAAGAAAACCAAATTACAGAAACACCTATTATAATGGGAAAGAAATCAAATCACACAGTTCTTGATTGTCAACTCCTCCAGGCTGAAAATTGCCTCCTGTTACTCACTATTGCAAGTGAAACGTCATATACCTGCTAACTTTATTTATTCTCTTTCCAGGAGGACAACTCAGCTCGAAAGGTCACTTGCACTCCCCTCCCCTCCCTGGAAGCATATCGATGCACATTGGACTCTCACACCTACAGTCAGCGCGGGCAAAGTGTCAGGAAGCAGCTGGCTTTTAGATTATCTGTTTCTATTAATCCATGACTAGATGACAGAAAAAATCAGTGTATCATGTGGCTTAGAATTTCTGGCATTCACATATACCTGCAATAATTGTTCTTCTACATGTTGAAGGTATGTACTTGGGAACACTGTTTAACTTTGCTCCAGCTCTAGGCACATTAATTCCCTCAACCTTGCCTTTCTCGTTTACCTATCTCCATCTGTTATTTGTAAGTGCTCACTGGTTCCCTTCTGTGAAGGACAGCAATGAAATATTTTATTATATAATGACAATCCATCAGCTTTTAACGTCAATTTGTTCCTATCGTGCTAACTCCACGCATTACCAAATTCATTTCCATGGTCAAGAAACTAGTTTGCATTTAAGTGGATTCCATGTCACTGAGTTTTACTTTCTTTTGTTATATATTAGGTTAACAGGAAATTCGAGAGGATGAATTTCAGTCAGGTAAACTGGATGTGAAAGTTATGTCACAAAGAATTATTTTAGAAACTCTCTTTTTCTTTGTGAAAATGTTAGAATGGATGTAAGGAAGTCAGCAAATATGAGACTACTGATCAAGGAAGGAAGTAGACAAAAGGAGAACAAATGTAATCCTGTTAGCTTAACCTTTGTAGTGGGTGAAAATTATTGAATCTATAATCAAAAATAAACAGCGAGACATCTGGATAGAAATTGTCCCACCGACCCGACGCAACATGGCTTCATGAAAGTTAGGCCATGTTTAACTGATTTATTGGACGTCTTCGAGGACTTGGTGAGCATGGTAGGCAGTAAGGAACCGGTGGATATGGTGTATTCGGATGTCCTGAAGCTATTTGACAAGATACTACAGAAAATGCTTCTGCGTAAAATGAAGGTGAATGGTGTTACGGGTAATGTGTCAGCAGGGATAGAACATTGTTGAATCAACAGAAGGTAAGAGTGGGGATGAACATGTCTTTTCCTGCTTGGTGATCAATGGGCAGTCGTGTTCCTCAAGAATCAGTGTTGAGACTGCAATTGTTTACTAGTTATATTAATCATTTAGAGTTTGTGAAAAAATTGCAGTGTGTTCGGTCGTACTAAAATGAGTGGTAGATCAAAATATGCAGAGGACACCGTCATCCTGCAGGGGGATATAATGAGTGCACAAAGGCCTGGCAGATGGAGCACAATTTTATTAAATATGAGGTCAAACAGTTTGGTAGGAATAACTGAAAAATGCCCTATTATTTAAAGGGGGACAAATTGCAGCATGCTGCTATGCAGGGTCTATGGGTATGCTTGTGCACGAACCATTTTTGAAAAAAATGGTTTACCCGTGCATCTTTTATTGAAGAAGGCAAACTGAATAAGATCCTTAATTGCTGGAGGAATGGAGTTTAAAAATGGGGAGACTATGCTGCAGCTGTTGGGGCCAATCGTAGAGCACTGTGTACACTTTGGTCTGCTTGCCTGTGAAAGTATGTGTGGCACTGAAGGGCATACAGAGAAGGTTCACTAGTTTGATTATGGAATTAAGTACATAACATGAGAAATAAGAGCAAGAGTAGGATGCCCGTCCCTTCCAGCCTGTTCCGTCAATCAATAAGATCATGACTGATGTTTTCATGGATGCAGATTCACTTACCCGCACTATCATCATAACGCATAATTCATATATTGTTAAAAAAACATCGAACTTAGCTTGGAAAAATATTTACTGAAGTAGCGTCAACTACTTCACTGAACAAGGAATTCCATAGATTAACAACCCTCTGGGTGAAGAGGTTTCTTCCCATGTCAGTCCTAATTCTGCTCCTACTAATCTTGAGGCTACGTCCTCTTGTCCACGCGTCACCTGCCAGTGGAAACATCCTCTCTACTTGTATCTATTGTCTATTCCCTTCATAATTTTCGATAAGATTCCTACTCATTCTTCTGAAGAAGGCTGCCTTAGGAAGCGAATTGAGTTCAATGGGACTGTAATTTAGAAGGAGGGGATCTCACAAACAAAGACATAAAATTATGAATAGAAGAGATAAGATAGAAGCTCGGACGCTGTTTCCACTGACAAGTGAAACTAGAACTAGAAGGCTTAGCCTCGTTCGCCCAAAAGGTTGTGAACCTAGCAATTGCTGCTCAAAGAAGCATTTGACCCTATCTCGTTGAATGTTGTTAAGGCAAAGATAGAAAGATTTTTCAACAATAAAATAATTAAGGGGTACAGTGAGCTGAAGCGTACGTTTGACTGAGTCTACGATCTGACTGGCCAAGATCTTATTGAATGGCAGAGCACAATGAGTGAGCCAGATTGCCCACTCCTGTTCCTGGTTCTTATTTTATTTTGTTCTTATGTTCTTCAGGGAGCAGCGCAGATCAAGCCTGGTTAACATAAAAGATGAATTGAGGGATAACAGAAACGACTTGCAAGTAATTTGATGTCACTTAGAACTTCGGGAATCGTCATAATATCCTATTTTATACAGCTCTCATATCCCAGAACATGAAAAGGTTTGATGTGAAATTATGTATAACATAATTGGCGAGACCAGACATACCTTTGTTTCAGCACATTTCCCTTCTTAAATCACTTCTTGTTCTTTTAATTGCATATGTCTGTTTTAAAAAGTACTGGAGTATCTCCGCAGACTGCTCATTACAATACAAAATACAAAGTAAGAGATTTCAAGAACACAGTCAAAGCAATATGACATGCATAAACAAAAATAAAAATAAAGCAACGGATAGAATATATACTGAAGTCAAAATGCATTTTACAGTTATTTGTGTCATTTTACTGTGATCATTATTTAAGCCACTGCACAACTAGTGTCAGGGGAAATCTAGCCAATTTTTTTAACTGCTCTCTGAATTTACCTTGGGTGCCTGCATAAATAAATGGGTTGATGCAGGAACTCAAAAGCTGAAGCATAAACCCGCCTTCTTCAAGAATAAAATTTGATTCCTTGTAATTTGAACCTGAGAAATAACTCACATTTGCAAATTGAACATAGAGGAAAGTCAGTAGAACCAACAAATACGACAGGAGGAAACTGCCCGAGATAGCAAAGAGCAAAACGATTGATTTCTTCCGTTTTTCCATCTCTGGGTCACTCTGATTCTCTCTATTGCTCGAAGAAATGAGCCGCCTGCGGGCACGAGTGGCCAACAAAATGTGCCTGACGGTAAACGCATTGAGCAGCAAAATAAGAAGGAATGGAAGGCAAGGGTTTAAAATTACGATTATCCAGTCAAATGCAATCCACGAGGGTGAGGCATAATATATTGATTTGAGGCTGCAATACCAAGGTATGTTGTTGATGATAAAAGAAGGTTCAAAAATAAAGTACAAGGGGATGTTTCTGAGACAGCTTAGAATGCAGGCTGTTGATATAATCATAGTTGCAACTTTCTCAGTGCAATATTTCATTTTCAGCTTCTGGCAACAAATGGCAATGTATCGATCCAATGTGAAAGCGACAGTTACCCAAACAGAAGCATCTCTGACTCCATAAATTAACATAAGACTGGCACTGCAGACTGAGGTGATAGCCAGGAACGTCATTGGGAAATAAATTCCCACAATTCGGTTTAATATCACAGCTGTGATAATGACCAGGATATCCGTGACCGCCATGGATACCAGGTAATATGTGATACACTTGGAAAGACCGCACCTCTCTCGTGACAGGATGACAATCACTGAAAGATTAGCTAGGAAAAAGGAGACATGATGAGTGAATACATGATGAGAGCAAATAAAGAAGTAACCAAAGAAAGACTGAAAGAGACGTCTGAGCATCCTCAACTTTCTGGAAGCAATTGCAAAGTGAGAAAAGAGTGTACATTTTGCACTAAATTATTTCTATTAAACAACATAAAAAAGGTCTCTAGTTGTCAGCATAACCAGACAATTATGTAATAGTGGATAAAGGGATAAATTCTGGTTTCCAAATTCTTTCTTTATGACTCAGTTGCAGGAAATTCATTCTGTGGTGCTTTGTGACAATTTCAAGCGAGGAACAAAAGCGAAAGTAGTCTGAAAGATTGATAAGTTGAAGAAGCAGCAAATTATATCGACCAAGCAAATGATCAAAAATAAGTGGATGATGTAGAGTATAAGAAATTTTGACGATTTTCACATTTAGGTAGATGTCCAGGAAGAGATAATTTAAAAACAAAATGCATTTGTCCTCTGAAAGAAATGAAGCCTGGAATTGCATCTGATAATGATCTTAAACTAAAGCAACATTGTTTTGTGACAGAGAATAAAGTAACATAATAGCTGAAGTCCAAGTTAAGCTCTGTTGACAATGCTCTCAGTTTTGATTCCATCGATATTGGCTTCAAATCTTACTGCAAGACGTCAGTACTGACTTTGTATTGCATTGCCCAGGCTGTTGCATTCGTGCTAAAACAATAAACGGAAGATGTGAGGAATAAGACGCGAATGCAAAGACTGACTGAGCTATCAAGACGCTGCGGTTAATAGTCCATCACAAACAGCGAATAGTGTTCCATCCTCTGTCAATAGCTGTGCAGATAAAAAGTAAGTGATGCATTTGCAACGTGACAATTGTTTGACAATTGGAGGTCTCAAAACACAATCAACGTGTAATTAAATATTCATTTTCGTGAGATGATGCACTTCCAATAATAGCGCTAAGAACACAACAGAACAGCATTTCTGACTTCTGATATCAATAAACTAGTAGAAAAGAGGAAGAATATATTGCTCGAGGATGAACAGTGCACTAACAATATAAACAACTATTCAATTGAAAAGGAGAAATTACAGTGTTAAAGTGGAAAAAACTACATTAATTGAAAACACCTTGTTCGTAAAAATGGAACGTCATTGCCCTAAAACGGTAAGTGAAACATTCTAATCCAATGAAAGTAAAATTTTCACAATCTTGCTGAATCATAGCGTTGCACTCTCGTTAGACATAGATGACTACTGGTGGTTACTGTGCCGCAGGCGAGATGAAATCTCGAAAAAGACAGTCCTTCGTGGTAACCTCAAACAGTGCGGGAATAGAAACTAAAACCTGCTATCCAGGCGACTGAGCTAACTGACTCCTTCAAAATTACAAAGCCCAAATAGACAATCTCGTTGAATCTGGCCATGTTGACCGACAGATTACCAAAATGATTCTGAATACATCAGGACCGCATTATTGAAAACTGAGAGACAGGGTAAACTGAAATGCGAAAATTCAAGAAGTTATTGCAATCATGACTGTTTAATAAAAAACAGTATCCTTTACCCGGAACCCCAATAGCTGCTAGGATTGGATAGTAAATAGCAAACACGAGCCCTTTCGGCAATCCATGCATTTTTGTTTTAATTTTCAGTTGCATTTGGCACTTCAGTGGATGATAGTCAATTTTATACCTGATGCCATGCTCCAGAGACACAATTAACTGCCTTGGTGTTTTGCAGTAATTGCCCACAGCGTAACAATCAGATTAGAGTTGCTTCTTTCTGGCTCATCTTCAAATTTGAGGGAGTAAAAGTTTTATTCAGAGGCACTGGCACTACCCTAAAGCGAAGTTCTTGATTTAAAAAAAAATGACAGAGGCATTTGTAAATATACACGAGTGTGCTTTACATAAAGAATCAGTATCTGTCAGTAAGATTTCTCTGAACTGCGACATTCTGTTTTACTGGAAAATGTCGCCTAATTATTATTCAGTCCAAGTGATATCTGATTTGGTTCAAGTCTTCCTGAAACTGTAATAATTACTTTAAAGCAATCATTAGTGCACTGGTAGTGGGCTTGTCCGTTATATGTTCTGCTTCATTCACATGTCCTGTTTCATGTTCTGTTCACAAAGTTGGTTTGCTTTGGCAATTACTTCGAGTGCACACTGGACTGCGTGCAAAATGTTACACTGTACTCCAATACGTCAAGCACATTTTGTACTATACTCATTTCCAATTCATTAGCAATATTAGAATTGACGTTTGCTGCTTTCTGCAATATATTTCGAATTGGTGAAGCCTGATCAGTCCGATTACCTTCAGTGTAAACTGATCCATTGCATTCTATTGCATTCTGTCCGTGGAGGACCATGTCACTGTCGTTGTCTTCCCTGTGGAGTCGCGTGGGGGAGGGTCGGGTTCAATCCATTCATTGAACAGACAGTGACTGGTCCATAATGGTTAAATTGAGCATCGACAGGACCATTTTGTACTCTCTGATAACAAAATGACAGATCCACGTCCACCTCAGGGTGTATTTAGTCAGGGAAGAAATGTCGAATAAAGTTAATGTAGTTGTGAAGCAGTCCAAGTAAATTGGTTATTTGTATGGTGAAATCATCTAGTTTTTAATATTTATATCCAATTTTGAAAATTGCCACTCAGTTTTGAGCGAAGTTAGCTCCCGTGAAATCATGTTCGATTCAGCAGAGTTGCAGTCAGCATACACAGGTTCAGTTCAGCACAGTTATATTCAAAGTACTCACGCACAGTTCTGCCGAAGATCAATTGAGGACGCCGAGTTCATTGGGCTAGGTTCATGTCAGCAGTGGCCCTTCAGCTTTTGATCAAGACTGTAACACATTCGAAACCGGTGACTGCACTGAGTTGCGAAAGTTGAGGTGGAATGAGGTACAATGTCAAGGGTTGAATTTTCTGCGATTGTCCTTGTTTGCGAAATATACCTGGAAATGATCTGAGGAGACTGATTCGGAAGGAAAAGAAATCGAGGAATTGTTCCACTGCTCAAAATGATCATTATAGATCTGACAATGCTCAACTTTAATTTTTTGCGTTTTGCATAAAATCATTTTCTATCACAGAGTTTTGAAAGTAAACTCTCACATCAACTTGAATATACTCCGTGACACAACCTCCATAGCTCTCTGTGGTGCACCACCCCCCACCTTTTCCTCCGCTACATCGATGATTGTATCGGCGCTGCCTCGTGCTCCCACGAGGAGGTTGAACAATTCATCCACTTTTCCAACATCTTCCACCCCGATCTCAAATTTACCTGGACCCTCTCAGACTCCTCCCTCCCCTTCCTAGACCTCTCCATGTCTATTTCGGACGACCGAGTCAACACGGACATTTACTATAAACCGACCGAATCCCACAGCTACCTAGACTACACCTCCTCCCACCCTGCCCCCTGTAAAAACGCCATCCCATATTCCCATATTCCCAATTCCTTCGTCTCCGCTGCATCTGCTCCCAGGAGGATCAGTTCCAATACCGAACAACCCAGATGGCCTCCTTCTTCAAAGACCGCAACTTCCTCCCGGACGTGATCGATGATGCTCTCCACCGCATCTCCTCCACTTCCCGCTCCTCCGCCCTTGAGCCCCGCCTCTCCAATCGCCACCAGGACAGAACCCCACTGGTCCTCACCTTCCACCTCACCAACCTCCATATACATCGTATCATCCGTCGTCATTTCCGCCACCTCCAAACGGACCCCACCACCAGGGATATATTTCCCTCCCCTCCTCTATCAGCGTTCCGAATAGACCACTCCCTTCGTGACTCCCTAGTCAGGTCCACACCCCCCACCAACCCAGCCTCTACGCCCGGCACCTTCCCCTGCAACTGCAAGAAATGCTAAACTTGCGCCCATACCTCCCCCCTTACTTCCCTCCAAGGCCCCAGGGGATCCTTCCATATCCGCCACAAATTCACCTGCACCTCCACACACATCATTTACTGCACCTGCTGCACCCAATGTGGCGTCCTCTATATTGGAGAGACAGTCCGCCTACTTGCTGAATATTTCAGAGA
Source organism: Chiloscyllium plagiosum (assembly GCF_004010195.1). Classification (NCBI taxonomy): domain Eukaryota; kingdom Metazoa; phylum Chordata; class Chondrichthyes; order Orectolobiformes; family Hemiscylliidae; genus Chiloscyllium; species Chiloscyllium plagiosum. The sequence continues at coordinate 2,071,704 of NC_057753.1, forward strand.
ACACCTCTGGGACACCCAGACCAACCAACCCAACCACCCCATGGCTCAACACTTCAACTCCCCCTCCCACTCCACCAAGGACATGCAGGTCTTTGGACTCCTCCATCGCCAGACCATAGCAACACGACGGCTGGAGGAAGAGCGCCTCAACCACAAGGGATGAACTCAGATTTCTCCAGTTTCCTCATTGCCCCTCCCCCACCTTGTCTCAGTCCAAACACTCGAACTCAGCACCTTCCTAACCTGCAATCTTCTTCCACCCCCACTCCGGCCTATCACCCTCACCTTAACCTCCTTCCACCTATCCCATTTCCAACGTCCCTCCCCCAAGTCCCTCCTCCCTACCTTTTATCTTAGCCTTCTTGGCACACTCTCCTCATTCCTGAAGAAGGGCTCAAGCCCGAAACGTCGATTCTTCTGCTCCTTGGATGTTGCCTGACCTGCTGTGCTTTTCCAGCAACACATTTTCAGCTCTGCTCTCCAGCTTCTGCAGACCTCACTTTCTCCCCGTTAGTGAAAGCCAACACAGCATACACATACTTCACAACCCTATTAAATTGGGTGGCAACTTTGAGGACAATGACCACAATTCCCTCGGTTCCTGTACAATGTCAGTAATTCTGCCTTTAATCCTATAATCTTCGTTCAAAGCCGACCTTCCAAAATGAATCCGTTCACACTTTTCTAGTGGGAACTCCATCTACCACACTTCAGCCAAGTTCTGCATCCGATCAAAGTCCCATTGCAACCTACAACTATCCACCAAGCCACCAGCACGCTTACTTACCCACCCTTCCATTTCATCATCCAAACATTTATAATAATCACAAAGAGCAGAGAGCTCAGAATGGATATCTGCATGACACCACTAGTGATTGACCTCAGAGCTGAATACTGTCCAACTGCTGCCACCCTCTGTCTTCTATGCGCTAGCCGTTTCTGCAAACGGATGGACAAACGTTCCGTATCCCTTGCCTCCTTACTTTCTTAATGAGCCTACCATGGGGAACATTATCAACCGCATTCCTAATAATCATGTGCACCACATCAAAATCTATGACATCTACTACAAGCCCACCGACTCCCACAGCTACCGAGACTACACCTCCTCCCACCCATCTCCCGTAAGAGCGCCATTCCTTATTCCCAATTCCTCTGCCTCCATTGCATCTGTTCCCAGGATGACCAATTCCAACTTCGAAAATCCCAAATGGCCTCCTTCTTACAAGGTTACAATTTCTCTTTCCCGTGGTTCACAATGACTTCCAGCAACATGTCATCCACTTCCAGCACCACCGTCCAAGAAATCCACCCCTCTCAACACAACTACGTCAAAAACACCCCCACCCCCGGTTCGCGCATCCAAGACCGCCAACCTTCACACACATCGCATCATCCTCCATCACTTCTGCCACCTCCAAACGCACCCCACCACCAGCGATATATGTCCCTCCCCACCCCTATCAGCATTCCAGAGAGACCATTCTCTTCGCGACTCCCTCATCAGGTCGACGCCCTCCACCAGCCTATTCCCCGCTCCTAGCATATATCCCTGCCACCACCGGAAGTGAAAAACCTGCGCCTACACCACTCACCTCACCTCCGTCCACGGACGCAAAGGATACTTCTACATCCGACAGAAATTTATTTATACATTTACCAATGTTATCTACTGTATCCATTGCACGCGATGTGTTCTCCTCTACATCATGGAGACAGGATGCCTTATTGCAGATCATTTCAGAGAACATCTCTGGGATACCCATATCAACCAACCCCCTCCGCCCTATGAGTGAACACTTCAACTCCCCCTCCCACTCCGTCAAGTACAACCAGGTCTTGGGCCTCTTCTACTGTTAAATCATTACCCCCCAAACGATTACCCAAATATTCTGGATTGTTACCTTGCAACCACACGGGATAAATATGGATTTCAACAGTCTCCTCAATTCCCCTCCCGCCACATTATCCCAGTCCCAAGCCTCCAACTCCCCAGACCTATCTCCTTCTCCCTCACCTTTATCTACTTGTCGTTTTCTCAGATACCTTCTCCCAACCCCACTCCTATTTGTCTTTCAGCCTCCCAGCCCAAAAGTCTCACTCCTGATGAAGGGCTTATGCCGGATACATCGAGTCTCCTTGTCCTTGGAAGCTGCCTGACCTGCTGTGCTTTTCCAGCATCACACTCTCGACACGACATCCAAAGCTTTCCCTTCATCAGTGTGTTTTTTCACTTCCTCAAAGAATGCAATAACGCATGACCTGCCCCTCACAAAGCCACGCTGACGATCTCTAATCAAGCTAAAGTTTTCCAGGTAATCATTAAAACATGATTGGGTGCTTAGAAGTAATCATCATCCGATCTTAATGGGTTGATAAGAGAAACAAGGATGGAAATAGCTGACATATTTATCATAATCTTTCAATGTTCCTTCAATACTGATGTAGTGACAGATAAACGAAGGGTTAACTGTATTACATCTTTGGAAATAAATAAAAAAGAGAGAAACTAATTAACCACGGGCCAGTCACACAATTTTCACTCTTGCTGGGGAGATTATGGAATTCATGATTGAAATACGTTTCACCAGAAATCATGCTACATGGCTTTGTGAAAGGCAAACGACTGAGTTGATGAAATTGGACGAATGATGAGGGTAGTTATGTTCATATTTTCATGTGATTTTAACAAGGTGTCTCATATGAATCTTAAAATAAAAGGCCATTGGATTAACACACCCTGGCAGTCACAGTGTTGATACAAAACCAGCTATGGAATAGAAAACAGTAAATGGTGGTGAATGAATGTTTCACAGATTCAAGGGACGTAAATTATGTTATCCTTCAGGGATTAAGACCATTGCTCTTTTAATGCATATTAGTACTCTGGGTATAATTTCAAAGTTCGCAGAAGACATACAAGTTGCAAACATAATATACAATGTGAAAGGGAGCAGCAAACTTCAGGAAGACAGCGACCGCAGAAAATGGTAGTTACATAGCAGTTCTGAGAAGTGTGGAAATGCATGTTGGAAGGAATAATGAAGATAGGCAAGTTAAACTAAGTTGCGCACTATGCTTACCTTTACTGCCGTTACCTGAACAGGTACAGTGCAACTTTCGAGGAAACTCCATCCTTTTAATGTATTATCGTGTAGGAACACATAGACGTAGGGGCTCAGGCACATAATTGTTTCAAATTTGCGACAAGGTAGGCTGGGTGTTTAGAAGGAATTTCACACGCTTGCCTTCTTTGCTTAGAACCTTACCTTCTTTGCTTATGTGTATAAGAGTTGCGACATCATGTTGAGTTTGTACACGACGCTGGTGAGACTCTTTTGGAGTACTGTGTGCATGTCTGATCGCGCTGTTATAATAAAGACATTGTTAAACTGGATTGCATTCAGACATATATACCAGGACGTTATGGGGAATGAAGGGTTTGATTTACAAAAGTAGTCTGGGGACGTTTTCACTGGAGCTTTGGAAGTTGGGCGGTGACCTTTTAGAGCTTTATAAAATCATGAGAGGCATAGATATCGTAAATATGAGAAGTGGGCGTGGTTAGATGGAAGGCTATATTTTTATGGCTGTATAACTCTGTGACTGTATAATAGAACGGGGAAATGATCCAGTTGTGAAAGAATCTGGGCATGTTATTCACTTTCACGTGTCTTTTTCTTAACTTAAAGAGAAAGAACGTGTTTGCAAAAGAACTGCATGTGTCTGGTTTTCTTTGTCTCCCAATATCGATATTCCAGTGTCTTCACTTCAGAAAGAAAGTGATTTGATAGCCTATCTATCATTCCAGCAAAAATAGAAGTTGCTGGAAAAAGGAGTAGGTCTACCAGCATGTGTGTAGAGGAAAAATAAACTAACTTTTTGTGTCGAATGATCCTTCCTATTTCGACTTTTTTCTAATTCATAGCATCCGCCGTTCTTCAGGTTTATCTGTCATTTTGGAACAAATGTCAATGTCAGTGATTCTTTGTGAGCACCCGAGAAACTTGGTTCATCCGCGTTCATAAATGAGTTCAATCCTGATGTTAACTGGCTGAGATGCTCATGGGTCTGACCGCTTTAAAACATGAACATATTACATTTCAAGGAAAGGAGTGAGCAACTAATTTTGAGAAAAGATGTGCAGGTCATGTTTTTTTTTTAGTGAGAGTTAACCAAACATACTTTGGCAGAGACACATTAAATGTGTTGCTTGCCGTGTCTCAAAATGCATTCACCTCATAAGCCTTGTTTTGGCTTTTGAGATCTGGTGGAAATTTGATGTTGTATGTGGAAATACTCAATCACCGAATAAAAAGGTGATTGAGCATAAAATGGTGAAAATCCAAAAGATCTATTGCTGCGCCTTGCTATACTGCAGTACCATTCATGGTTTATTATCGTTGTTTTACTAATTTACAGATTGTGGGCATTGCTGTTTTTGCCCAGCTTTGTTGCCCATTTAAAACACATTGCTGTTTGCCTGATATGTAGTACATGCCAAGTAAAGAGTTGAACTTACTTCCTTAAGGCCATTTTTAGTACATTTGATCCCGAGCTTCAGAAATATCGATATTGAGAACAAAAAGAGGGATGCAATGTTGTACATTTGCTACAACATGGGTAAATTCTCCTGCTTAATTTAAACCAGCAACACAGAAAAGATTTATCTCTTGGACTACTTAAAGTAAAAATTAATAACTTTATTTCTTAAAGTGTAACAGAGAATAATTAACAAATAACTATTTACAACTCCTTACTCTAACCTATGTTTGATTTTCCCTTCTATAATGCTAGTCCATAAAACCCCGATTAAGAATTACTGAAAAATTCGAATTTCCTAACCAGCCCGCAGTCGCAGCTTCTCTTTATCTTCTTCTGTCGATTTGCTGTCCACGTCGGAATTGTTGTTTTTCTCTGGGCAAACTCCTCGTCTAGACAGGTATCTCTCAGAGAATTCTGACTAGCAGCCTACATCTGTTGTTGTTTTGGCAGTTCTCCTCTAATGCTTCAAATTTTCCCAGTCTTATACCTGCAAAGCAACGGATTGTTTTATTGCCCTTTAACGATATCAATATACTAAATTCAGAATTGATTGGAGTTTGCTATTATTGGGGGTATAATTTAAAATGATTGACCTTATTAACATTTATTTTTGTCTCGAGGCAACGAGCTAGCCAAACTGCTGGGTCACGTGTTACATTGAATCCTATGCTGTCAGGTAGTTCTGCGAGATTTTAACTCTCGTAAAGGTACAGAAACCCATATCTTCAAAACAACTCACACGTTTAGAAAAAAAGAAACATCATAATGAAAAGATGGTTTAATTTTTTAAATATTCTTTAAACACATTGCACCAACATACTGATAACTTTAATTTAAGTTCACCTTAACATCTTCCCATCCAACTGTATGTGTATGTAGGAAAGATTAAACAAATACAAATCTTGTCTTAACTTTATCAGTTAAATCCGCGATAACATTCTTATGAACTGCAACATGCACATTTTTAGATTAAAAGTCTGTAACATAAGACTGCAACGAAATAGTATCACATTCTCTTCTTTAAACCGTTCTAATAATGTAAATGAATTCTGATCCGTTTATACAACCATCTTCAAAACATTGTTCATGACATAAGCATTAAAGTGTTGTCGGTCCAGTACCAACATCAATAGTTCTGTTTCTATCATAGAATCATTGGGTCATAGAGATGTACAGCATGGAAACAGACCCTTCGGTCCAATCCGTCCATGCCGACCAGATATCCCAACCCCAACGAGTCCAATCTGCCAGCACCCGGCCCATATCCCTCCAAAACCTTGCCATTCAAATACCCACCCAAATGCCTCTTAAATGTTACAATTGTACCAGACTCCAACGCATCCTCTGGGAGTCCATTCCATACACGTACCACCCTCTGCGTGAAAAAGGTGCCCCTTTGGTCTCTTTTATATCTTTCCCCTCTCACCCTAAACTTATGCCCTCTAGTTCTGGACTCCCTGACCCCAGAGAAAATGCTTTGTCTATTTATCCTATCCATTTCCCTCATAATTTTGTAAACCTTTATAAGGTCACCCCCAGCCTCCGACACTCCAGGGAAAACAGCCCCAGCCTTTCCAGTCTCTCCCTGTAGCTCAGATCCTCAACCATGGCAACATCCTTGTAAATCTTTTCTGAACCTTTTCATGTTTCACAACATTTTTCCGATAGGAAGGAGACCAGAATTGCATGCAATATTCCAACATTGGCCTAACCAATGTCTTGTACAGCCTCAACGTGACCTCCCATCTCCTGTACTCAATACTGTGACCAACAAAGGAAAGCTTACCAGGCGCCTTCTTCACTATCCTATCTACCTGCGACTCCACTTTCAAGGAGCTATGAACCTGCACGCCAAGGTCTCTTTCTTCAGCAGCACTCCCTAGGAACTTACCATTAAGTGTATAAGTCCTGCTAAGATTTGCTTTCCCAAAATGCAGCATCTCGCATTTATCTGAATTAAACTCCGTCTGCCACTTCTCAGTCCATTGGCCCATCTGGTCCAGATCCTGTTGTAATCTGATGTAACCTTCTTCGCTGTCTACTACACCTCCAATTTTGGTGTCATCTGCACACTTACTAACTGCACCTCTTATGCTCGCATTCAAATCATTTATGTAAATGACAAAAAGTAGAGGGTCCAGCACCCATCCTTGTGGCACTCCACTGGTCAAAGGCCTCCAGTCAAACAACCCTTCACCACCACCCTCTGTCTTCTACTTTGAGCCAGTTCTGTAACCAAATGGCTAGGTCTCCTTGTATTCGATGAGAACTAACCTTGATAATCAGTATCCCATGGGGAACCTTGTCGTACGCCTTACTGAAGTCCATGTAGATCACAACTACTGCTCTGCCCCATCAATCTTCTTTGTTACTTCATCAAATAAATCAGTCAAATTAGTGAGACATGATTTCCCACGCAAAAAACCATGTTGACTATCCCTAATCAGTCCTTGCCTTTTCAAATACATGTACATCCTGTCCCTCAGGATTCCCTCCAACAGATTGCCCACCACCGACGTCAGGCTCACTGGTCTATAGTTCCCTGGCTTGTTTTTACCACCCTTCTTAAACAGTGGCACCACATTTGCCAACCTCCAGTCTTCTGGCACCTCACCTGTGACTATTGATGATACAAATGTCTCAGCAAGAGGCCCAGCAATCACTTCTCTAGCTTCCCACATAGTTGTAGGTTACACCTGATCAGATCCTGGGAATTTATCCACCTTTAACCATTTCAGGACATCCAGCACCTCCTCCTCTGTAATTTGGACATTTTTCAAGATGTCACCATCTATTTCCCTACAATCTATATCTTCCATATCCTTTTCCACAGTAAATTCTGATGCAATATATTCATTTAATATCTCCCCCATTTTCTGTGGCTCCACACAAAGGTCGCCTTGCTGATCTTTGAGGGGCCCTATTCTCTTTCTAGTTACCCTTTTGTCCTTAATACATTTGTTAAAACGCTTTGGATTCTCCTTAATTCTAATTGCCAAAGCTATCTCATGTCCCCGTTTTGCCCTCCTGATTTCCCTCTGAAGTATACTCCTACTTTCTTTATACTCGTCTAAGGATTCACTCGATCTATCCCGTCTATACCCGACATATGCTTCCTTCTTTTTCTTAACCAAACTCTCAATTTCGTTAGTCATCCAGCATTCCCGATACCTACCCGACTTCCCTATCACCCTGACAAGAATATACTTTCTCTGGATTCTTGTTATCTCATTTCTGAAGACTTCCCATTTCCAGCCTGTCCTTTATCTGCGAACATCTGCCTCCAATCTGCTTTCAAACGTTCTTGCCTAATACCGTCAAAATTGGCCTTTCTCCAATTTAGAACTTCAACTTTTTGATCTGGTCTATCCTCTTCCATCACTATGTTAAAACGAATAGAATTATGGTCGCTGGCCCCAAAGTGCTCCCCCACTGACAACTCAGTCACCTGCCCTGCCTTATTTCCCAAGAGTAGGTCAACCTTTGCACCTTCTCTAGTAGGTACATTCACATACTGAATCAGAAAATCGTCTTGTACACACTTAAGAAATTCCTCTCCATCTAAACTTTTAACACTATGGCAGTCCCAGTCGACGTTTGGAAAGTTAAAGTCCCCTACCATAACTACCCTATTCTTCTTACAGATAGCTGAGATCTCCTTCCAAGTTTGTTTCTCAATTTCCCTCTGACTATTAGGAGGTCTATAATACAATCCCAATAAGGTGATTATCCTTTCTTATTTGTCAGTTCCACCTAAATAACTTCCCTGGATGTATTTCCGGGAATATCCTCCCTCAGCACAGGTGTAATGCTATCCCTTATCAAAAATGTCACTCCCCTTCCTCTCTTGCCTCCCTTTCTATCCTTCATGTAGAATTTGTATCCTGGAACATTCACCTGCCAGTCCAGCCCATCCCTGAGCCATGTTTCCGTAATTGCTATGATATCCCAGTCCCATGTTCCTAACCATGCTCTGAGTTCATCTGCCTACCCTGTTAGGCCCCTTGCATTGAAATAAATGCAGTTTAGTTTATTTGTCCTACCTTGTCCCTGCCTGCTCTGACTGTTTGACTCACTTCTGTTCTCAGCTGTACCCGTCTCAGATCGATCTCTTTCCTCACTATCTCCCTGTGTCCCACCCCCCACCTTACTAGTGTAAATCCTCCCAGGCAGTTCTAGCAAATTGTCCTGCCAGTATATTAGCCCCCATCCAATTTAGATGCAATCCGTCCTTCTTGTACAGTTCACTTCTACCCCAAAAGAGATTCCAATGATCCAAAAACGTGAATCCTTCTCCCATACACCAGCTCCTCAGCCATTCATTCATCTGCTCTATCCTTCTATTCCTGCCCTCACTAGCTCGTAGCACGGGGAGTAATCCAGATATTACTACCCTTGAGAACCTCCTTTTTAAATTTCTGCCTAACTCTCTGTAATCTCCCTTCAGAATCTCAACCTTTTCGCTTCCAATGTCGTGGGTTCCTATGTGGACAATGACCTCCTGCTGGCCCCCTCTCCCCCGTGAGAACATTCTGCACCCTCTCTGCGACATCCTTGATCATGGCACCAGGGAAACAACACACCATTCTGCCTTTTCTCTGCTGCCATAGAAACGTCTTTCTGTACTCGGAGTAGAGAATCCCCTAACACAAGTGATCTCTTGGAAGCCGACATATCCCTCGTTGCACTAGAGCCAGTCTCAAAACCAGAAACGTGGCTGTTCGTGCTACGATCCCCCGAGAATCCATCACCCCCTACATTTTGCAAAACAGCATACCTGTTTGAAATGGGTATGTCCACAAAAGACTCCTGCACTAGCTGCCTACCTCTCTTACCTTTCCTGGAGTTAACCCATCTATGTGACTGTATCTGAGAAAGACCCCCTTCCTATAACTGCCATCCATCACATACTGTTGCTGTTGCAAATTCCTCATCTCTTCAATCTGTCTCTCCAACCGATCCACTCGATCTGATAAGATTCGCATCCAACAGCATATATGGCAGATATAATCCGCAGTAACCATTAAACTCTCTTTAAACTCCCACATCTGACAAGAAGTTCATATCACTACAAAGGCCATTTTTGCTCCTTCAAATCTACAGACTCAGAAAATAACACCGTCTTATTCCTCTACAAACACTGCCCAGGTTGAATTAATAGCTATGGCATATATATTAAGTTTAATCAAGAGACTTATCTCCAAAAACACATAATCAAGAAATAATCCACTGTACTCACTACTGCAGACTTTTTCTTGGATAGACTTAAAACAACAATTAACTTATCTGATTCTGTGATGTGAACTTCGCCCAAACGTTCCTCGAAGATTAGTTGTGAATTTCACTGTTTGTTAATTTTCCCAGATGCACTCCGATGTCCAGCAATACACGAATTCAAACAGCAAAGGCGGTAACTGTGCAGGTTCTCTCTCTCTCTCTCACTCTCTCTCTCTCTCTCTCTCTCTCTCTCTCTCTCTATCTCTCATTCGAGGAAATCACCTCCAACACCTAAAATACCTCAAAAAACGGAGCAGCTCTTACAGCCAGAATTTTTTCCCATTCTCCATCTTGGATTACCCAGAATCCTATCGTAGAATGTTTCCTCTGCGGATGTGAGCTTCTTAGAAATGTAACCAACTGGCAGTTCAATCCCATGCTCATCTTCCTGTCGGAGTACAGCTCCAACTTCAATGTCACTAGCTTCGAAGGTTTCTTTAAAAAGGTTTTGAAATGTCTGGTGGTTAATAGTGATTTCAGATGGTCTAATGCCTCCTGCCATTGTTCTATCCACCGAAACTTTGTGTTCTTCTTCAGCAAATCGGTTGATGGTTCCACTACACTGCTGAGGTTTGGAAATAAAACCTTCCAATAGAATTCGCTGATTCTGAAGAATCGAAGCACCTTTTCTTCATGGTTAGACGTGGAAATTCCTTGATGACTTTCATCTCTGTGTTCTATGAGGTCAACCTTCCATGTCCAATGTTACGTCCTAAGGACGTTATCTCTGCATTCACGAATTCAGATTTATTTACGTTTATCACCAGTTTGCTTCTCACAGTCATTCAAAGAGTGCTGCCAACTTTACCATGTGATATTTCCAGGACTTACTGAAGATCACTACATCGTCCAAATAGACTGTGCAGTTTGTTAGCCCAGCCACAACTCTGTTCATGAGTCTTTGGAATGGGGCTGCTCGTTCGTCATTCCAGCGGACATCACAAACTAATGTAGCCCAGTTACGGTTACAAATATAAAAATTTCTTTCCCCAGCTCTGATAAAAGGCTCCTGCCAATAACCACGCATTAAGTCCAACTTGGTGAGGTAACTGGTTTCTCCGATTTTCTCGATGCAGTCCTCCAATCTAGGAACTGGATACGGGTCCGATATTGTATCCGCATTGACTTTCCGACAATCCAATGCAGAATCACTGAGTCCCATCCAGTTTGGGAACTAAGACGATCAGTGAATTCCACTTGCTCTGGCTTGGTTCAATTATATTATTGTCGAACGTGGCCTCCACCTCCTTCCGGACCTGTCTTTGAAAGGATCAAGTTGATAAGGTTGTTTTTTTATTGGTGCAGAATTCCCTACATCTAGCACAATAGCATTAGTCCTCCTCATCTGATTCTTAAGTATGTCCTTATACTACAGTCACAAATCTTTTAATTCAGTTCTATGCTCCTGAGACTGATAACTTATTAATTTATCCCACTCGTCAAGGACTTTTTAATTTTTAAAATATGTTTTGAGGCATTTCAAAATCCACATCATCTGGACTTGATTCCTCATTCTGCGGGGCAGAAACTAACATTTGTTTCTCCAAGTATTTCTCTCTCGTATAATACGGTTTCAACATGTTCACATGACATACCCAATACCGTTTACTTCTATCTGACATCTTCACTAGGTAGTTCAACTGATTCAACTTTTTCTCAATGTGATAAGCACCACTAAACATGGCTTTGAAGGGATCTACTATCACTGGTAACAGTACTCAAACTTCATCCTCTCGGGAAAACGTCCGACTCTCAGAAGTTTTATTTGCCACTTGCTTCATCCTATATTGTGCCCTCTTAAGATGCTGTGCACCTAATTCGCTTACTTAATTTAATCTCTCAATTACCTCAGATACACAATCAAAGTGTGAGTTATCCGACTTTGGTTCTGTCATTTTTTCCTTTAATTAATTTCACAGGGCTTCTCACATCATGCCCTTATATTAACTCAAATGTTGGAACGGAGTTGATTCAATTCGGGCATCTCAAATGGTAAACCATACGAATGGGGTGCCTTTATCCTAATCAATCGGGTAATCCTGTCAGTGTGCTGTCAACATGGTCTTCAAGCTCTGATGTCACCTTTCTAAAGCTCCCTGGGCTTAAGGATAATACGCATTGGATTTAACGTTTTCTATGCCCAAGCTATCCATAATCGCATTCAACAACGTAGCAATAAAATTTAACCGTTGCCTAGCCCATATCGTGTGAAGAAAGCTCCAAACTCTTCTACCATCCCTTTTGCCTTCATATTCTGTAATGTAATTGCTCCAGAAATCGGATAGACACATCCCTTATGGTTAACAAATACTGGTTCCCAATTTTAGTTCTCGGGAAGGCACTTGGGCAATCAATTATATTCCATGTGAAAGGTTCTTCAAATGCGGGAATTGGCAACAAAAATGTTGTTTTTTTTTAACTCCTGTGGTTTACCTACCATTTAGCATGCATGAAACGTACGGTAAATGGCAACCACATCCGTATGCATTCCAGGCCAACAAGAATGCTTTTATACCTTAGCCTGAGTCTTTCGTACTCCTAGGTGGCTCATGCAGGTAGTTCATGTGCAATCCGTTACACTTCCTGTCTTTATGCTACGGGCAATACAATCTGGTGCACTTCGGCCCATTTCTCCTCTGCACTAATCTGCCGTAGTCTCCATTTCCGTCTAAGCGTTCTATCTTGCTGATAATAACCCTTCGGAACATTCTCTGCCTCCTTTTCGGATTATGCATCCACATATGTATCATTTATCGTCTTATCTTGCTTTTGCAAGTCCCTGAGCCTTTCAGGATGAAACACTCCTCTCTGACCATCTGCCTGTTCAGGTTTTTCCTGCACTATTAAATCAAACAGGGTTTCCACTAAATGAGCCTCAACTCCTTAAACTTTCTCTTCACTTTTTTCTTCGGTCTGTGACTTATGATATTAGAATTTGGTTACCATGCATTCTGGGAAAATACCAGGATATTTCTGTTTTGACTCCTCAGTTTCTTGGTCTTCCATGGGCTTCTCCAAAACAAGGGATGTCACCCCACCTTAGACGTGCCAAATATTTCCCAAGAACAAACTGAATTCCTGGAAATGACACTCTGTCAATCACTCCCACTGCAACTTCTTCAGTATTGAATTGGCACTCCAACCTGATCTTACAAAGGGGAATGCTAAATTTCGGTTGATTCAACCCACACCTTATCACACTCTCCCATAAAAGATCAGAAAATTTACATATTCGCTGATGTCTTGCTATCAGTGACTGGTTAGATCCTGTATGTCTCAACATTTCAACTTCGTGTCCTTCTCTCCCGTTCTTTCTGAGTAAACCTTACCCACAGAGGCAAATTCTTTGTAGAGATCAGGTGATAGCACAATTCAAAGCCCCTGCCTAGGTTGCACACTCTCTTGCAATTCCACGGGGTGCGATCGAAAATTGAAAGCAGCTCTACAAAGGTGTCATCTAACCACAGATTCAAAGTTAGTGAGAAGATTTGTAGCTCGGGTGCTCGTTGTTGTGGTTCTGTTCGCCGAGCTGGGAATTTGTGTTGCAGACGTTTCGTTCCCTGTCAAGGTGACAACCTCAGTACTTGGGAGCCTCCTGTGAAGCACTTCTGTGATCTTTCCTCCGGCATTTGTAGTGGTTTGAACCTGTCGCTTCCGATTGTCAGTTCCAGCTGTCCGTTGCAGTGGCCGGTATATTGGATCCAGATCTATGTGCTTATTGATTGAATCTGTGGATGAGTGCCATGCCTCTAGGAATTCCCTGGCTGTTCTCTGTTTGGCTTGTCCTATAATAGTAGTGTTGTCCCAGTCGAATTCATGTTGCTTGTCATCTGCGTGTGTGGCTACTAAGGATACTAAGGTCAAACATCAAGAGCATTTCCGAACTGACAGCCAGACTACTGTGACCACTAGGACTCACAACAGCACACAAACCAACAGCCACTCTCAGACAACAACTCACCAGAACGAAGGTCCCGATACCCAGCATGAGCAAAACCAATGTAGTGTAAAAAATCCCATGCAAGGGATGCACAAAACACTACATAGGACAAACAGGAAGACAGCTAACGATCCGCATCCATGAACACCAACAAGCCACGAAACTACACGACCAGCTATCCTTAGTAGCCACACACGCAGATGACAAGCAACATGAATTCGACTGGGACAACACTACTATTATAGGACAAGCCAAACAGAGAACAGCCAGGGAATTCCTAGAGGCATGGCACTCATCCACAGATTCAATCAATAAGCACATCGATCTGGACCCAATATACCGACCACTGCAACAGACAGCTGGAACTGACAACCGGAAGCGGCAGATTCAAACCACTATAAATGCCGGACGAAACATCACAGAAGCGCTTCACAGGAGGCTCCCAAGCACTGAGGATGTCACCTAGACAGGGGACGAAACGTCTGCAACACAAATTCCCAGCTCGGCGAACAGAACCTCTAACCACAGATTGTTTATCTGTGTCCATTTCCAACCTTGCTGACAGCAAAATCCTCTCCAGCGGAATCATTAGACGAATATTAATCCTTCCTCATTTAGATGCTTGTGTTATTCAGACCTGATTCGAGTACCTCAATTAGAACCTGAGTTATGTTTGGTTTGAGTTTCTTACCTGTCAGTCCACTGCCCGATAGGTTTATAAAATGCATCTCTGTCATTGGTGACAGAAATTTAGAAAAGGTAAATATGTCTCTTGTTTTGAGGTTGCTGATTGCAGAGCCTCCCATCTGACCTTTTGAGAAAGGAATGCCATGCACGCGCCCTGCATGTGTCCCGAGGAATGCTGCCTCCAATAACCTGCGGCAATAACCTGGCCCTTCTAAAGGTAAAAAAGCAGTACTTGTGGATCATTCATTGCATTCACTGGATCATTAGATTCAAATTCAGAGGCAACAGTTTCTCTCGGTCTTGAGAAGTATCCCCAAGGGGAAAAAAAGCGAATTTGTTTGAAAAGCAAAGCTGGTCTGGCAGCAGCTGTCGAGTGAGATCTGAGTTAATGTTTCGGATCAAGCTTCTTCAGAGCTTATTTCTATGATTTGTGTCCACATATGCTACCAGACCTGTTGAGCTTCTGTAGCGAGTGTTGGCAGCTTAAGGCATTTGGATCAGAGTTGATGACCTGCAGTTCCTAACAATGAAAAGCACCAGGAAACTGAAGAGTTACCTGGATGCGGATTATTAGAAGGTGATCATACCCCCCCCGATTAACCAGCTCGAATTCAGTCATGGACAAGAGGGTGTTAAAATGAGCGAGGCAGGTTGAGTGATCCGGTAGGTAAGGCTGAAGGAAAGAGAACCCATATGTTTCTAGCTTAGTCAGGGGTCTCCAGTTCTTCTTGTGATGATTTACTTATTTCAACACTCTTCAGTTAACAAAAGCAGTTGCTGACAATCTGAAAAAAAAAGAATGCTGGAATATTCATCCAACTTCTGTGTAGGGAAAAATATATTATATGTTATGCAGCATTTCTGTTTCTGTACACAGAGCTGTTTCTCATTCCGACGGCATTAGTAGCTGCTGAAAATATGTTTGCACAGAGGCTAGAAATCTGAGACAACACTTAAACATAAGGGATCTCACATTTGAGATGACAATGAAAGAAATAAAGCGGTGGCAGGATTATTGCAATTTTCATGCGACAACTCGTTATGTCCCTGATTAACAACGAATCACCAATTGTTAGAGTAAGCATGAATGTGGAATTTATGTTCTGCACGCATCTGTCATGATCAGAGCATGATGTAGTTGCACAGCACAGAAACAGAGCCTTACATCCCACATGTCTATCGTGACCAGATACTGTAATTTAATCTCGTTCCATTGCCCAGAAATTGGCCTACATCCTTTAAAATCCTTCATGTTCATGGACAAATTCGGATCCGTTCTTAAAAGGAACGTATGAGGCAATTTTATCATGCAACTGGATCAGGCTCCACCACTTCTTCTGGCAGCTCGTTCTACAAATGTCCGACCACTTGCATGATAAAATTGCCTCGTACGTTCCTTTTATGTCATTCCCCCATTACCTTCAACCCATGCCTGCTAGAATTGGACTCCTCAGCCCAGAGAGAAAAAGAAGACCTTGGCCATTTACGTTATTTTTGCTGTTCAAGATTTAAAAAAAAAGAACTTCAAGAATGTCACCCCTCAGACTCTGATGCTCCAGAGAAAATGCCTCCGGACTGTTGAGCCTCTCCCGATAGCTCAAACAATCCAGCCTTGGCAACCAC
Organism: Chiloscyllium plagiosum; assembly: GCF_004010195.1. NCBI lineage: Eukaryota > Metazoa > Chordata > Chondrichthyes > Orectolobiformes > Hemiscylliidae > Chiloscyllium > Chiloscyllium plagiosum. The sequence continues at coordinate 2,087,776 of NC_057753.1, forward strand.
CTTGCAATCTATTGCGAAACTTTTCAAGTTTGAGTGCATGTTTCCTAAAACATGGAGACCAAAATTGAATGCAGCAATGCCAAAATGGCCTAACCAACCGTACTGTATAACGAAGCGCACTCAAACAGCTGAATGGCATGTTCTAGAGTGTTATTTTTATGTTTACGGTCATTTTGAAGTTATCCAATCAACTGGAAAATTTAGACATTTAAATAAAGAGATAGACTTTATACTGAATTGATTAACGACTTTGTCCTCTACGTGGAGACCATGTTACTAATGGCTCTTTTCAAGGAGCCCAGTGACAGCAAGCGATACAAAACGTTCCCAGGGAACGTGATCGATATCAAATTAGTTCAGAGAGACAGGAAGATGAGGAAAGGAATCCTGGGAGGTCTGGAGATTTTATGGGCATAGTATAGAAACAATGGCTTAAATGGATAGCCCCAAATAAATCTTACCTGATACTCTATTTGCAGCCTCAGAATTTTTTTCTTTCCAGAGATCTTTCCAGGTTCTCTTCTGCTGTCTTTCATCCACAGAGATCACAATACACGCTCAACTCTCTTGGTCACAGACGCATATTTTGCTCTCTTCATCATATATTCATGAAGAAGCTTCCAAGTTTCTGAAAATATTGAAAAGGTGCCTTGTTGATCAAAGCGTTGTCCGTTAATGTAAATCAGGAGCAATAGTAGTATATTTGTGGAACCCCAGGAGAAACTTCTCTCCAGTCCAAAAAGATAAGTGTTAATTACGATTATTTCACGTCAATCAGACAATTTCATATCGATATTGCTACTGTCACTGTTATTTCGTTAGCTTCAGTAATTTGCTCACCAGCCCCTCTTGGATCAAATTATTAAAATATTTTCTCCATCTTCATTACATCAAATACATTACTGTCGTCAACATTCTGTTATCTGAACAGAAAACGACTTGTAAAATCTTCGGAGAAGGTTTCCTTGGAATAAATCTGTGCAGACTTTCCAGAATTAGAACACGTGTCCTCGTTGTTGTTAAGTGCTCACCGAACCATTTTGAACCACTTCCGACCACCAAGGTTAAACTAACTACCCTCCGGTGCTGCTGTTAACCTTAAATTGATGGCTGGTGAGGATTTAGCATTGTTGCTAGAAAGTGTTATGAACATGAAATAAGTGATTAATTTGCAACTTTTATTGAATGACAACCGATACTGAACCCGATAATTAAACACATTTCACAAAATGCAAACTACAAATCACAAGTCTGGATCTTGAAGTGAATTAATCATAAATATCAGTGCGTCTATTGGTATTGACGCACCGAAAGACCACCGTGGATGTTCATAATTTTGAATACTAGCAGGAAATTCTGGAGACTTTCAATGGCGTCGACAGATTCATTAGAGACAGAAATGAGTTCAAGTTTCTAGCCTCTGAGCAACTGGGTGTGATTTAAGAGGGATATGGGGCAGAGGTGTGAATATGAACTGAAGGGATAAACTGACAAATTTTGTAAAATTCATGGGAGCAGTCAAGACACAAATCGTGTATCTGCATAAGAGGTGAACAGGTTAAAAGATACATTGAACAGAAAGAAAATAATCAAAAAGCAGGACACAAAACAATTTCAGAGAGAAACAACAAATCAAATAAGTCAGAAATAAATCACATAATTCTTGAACTTCCATCCCTCGAGGCTGTCCATTGCCTCTATTACTACCCAGTTCAGAAAAAACCTATTGACTTTACCTATTACTTTTCCAGGGAAAGGGCTGGATTAAAAAAGGCAGTCGCCAGCTGGTAGGTTACAAGTTCTACTGATCCAGTACTGGATGACAGACAAATCAGAGTGCGATCTGCCATGGAGGTCTGGCATCCACATGTGTTCCACACCGATGACAAGGATCACAAACGCGACTGAGGCAACATATCGATCATGTGAGAAGCTAAACCGAAGACAGCCTGAGAATTTCCCCAAGCATAGCATTCATTCACGGACTCCATCAACAAACACATAGACCTAGTTCCAATATATATGCCACTACAATGAATAACCAGAACTGGCAAGTGGAAGCAGCAAGAACAGAGCCAAATAAATTCCAGAAGACACTGTAAAGAAGAGATTTACACGAGGCTGTAAAACATTAAAGCTGTTACCTAGATAGGCAACAGAAACGTTTGCAAATCAACTTCCCAAATCAGCGAACACACCCACATCTATGGAAACCAGTACACCGTTACAAACCTCGAGACAAAACTATATTGAAACCACATTCAAAGCATTAAATGTCACTGAGAATTTTGGGGATCATTTTAATCTTCTTTTTATAGAGTTCTCATTTTCCAGCTCCACATTCTTTTTTGACGTGAGATTATATGCGACATTGGGGCGATCAGACCATACATATCTTAGTTTTCACGAGGTTTACCTTCTTGGATAACTCCTTGCCCTTTTAATGCCATGTGTTTACACGAACATGTGTTGGCGTCTCTCCACGAACTACCAATTACGACATAGAAGATAAAGCAGAAGAATTCAAGAGTACAGCTCAATCAAGATGACATGAGTAAATCCAATTACATAGAGAGTAACGAATAGACTGTCATGCTGAACCCAAATTTCGTTTTACTATAATTTATACGTCTTAATGTGATCACTGTTTAAATAATTTAAACGTGGATATCACTGAAAATTTCACAATTTCTTGAGCAGCTTCCTTAACTTTCTATGGCTCCCTGCACAACTAAATGAGTTAGTGCACAAATAGGTTCAAGAGTAGACTATTCAGCCCCTCGACCCTGTTCTTTCATCAGGTGATGCAGTGTTGGAGTAAAAGTAATTTTGCATTTGTGTTACCAAATGGTCAAATTCTACTGACACAAAGCGTGGGTACAAAAATTAATGGAAGACCTTCATAATCATCTCTGCTCTATTGACATTAAATCTAAAATACAAAGGCACACATTAACTCAGTGCAGCAT